>NC_080443.1:6302087-6357087 GCF_028018845.1 Melospiza georgiana | reverse complement strand
AAACAAGCCAAACAAACAAAAAACCTCACCAGCACAAAGCCTCGAAAAGTAATTCTAAAAAGGAAAAAAGAAACCAGTGGAAATTGTAAAGGCACTATCAGAAACATTCACCAGTCACTTGACAATACACAGACCCTTTTTCTTTTTTTTTTTTTTTTTCCCTCCTTTGGTTTACTTTGCAGCTTCTGCTCTGGACTCATAAATAAGAAATCAATAGGATTAACAGAAGAGGCTACCAAAGAAAGTGACCAGCTAGGACGGTCTGTCTGTCCGGCAAAGACATCTCCAGGGCAGTACAAGGGCAGAAGAGAAAAAGGTAAAAGTTGGGCCAAGGAACCAGTTCTGGCCTCGGATCTCCAACTAACACTGCAGAGCCTCCAAATCACTTTGTCCCTGCCACTTCATTCACAGCGTGCCATATTTTTATACATGCCCTCTCTCTTTATTTTATAGGAAAGAAAAACTAAATAAAAAGAATATTTTCCCTAGCTTTCACAAACCATTTGCCTGTGAGGGAAGGGGATGTAGAAGAATGAAGACTACGAGGGAGAGAAGCAAAGTAGATGCCAAAGTACGGGCTGGAAATAACCAAAATTCCCCTTCTTCTTCCCCCAGCCCCGGAGTGACACCGACCACAGAGCCCGAGAAGCGTGTGCCCGCACACACCCGCTGCCCCTCGCACAGGGTTACCCCAGAACGGAGCCGGGCGACGGCAGAGTTCCGAATAAATCAAAGTGGGCACCAAAAGTGGGGAACGGGCTTTCATGCGCCCCCCATCCCGAAGAAAAAAAAATAAAAATAAAATCTCCCCAAAACCCCCATCCCGGCGCTGCGCCTCAGCCCGGGAGTTGCTCGGCAGAGCCCTCGGCAGCGGCGGGCAGCGGGGCAGCGGCGGGGCCGCAGCGGCGGCGGAGCCCGCCGGGAGCCGGTTATGAAAGAGACGGAGGGAAGCGAGAGGAGAAGCCAGCGGCCGCGGAGGGAAGGAAGGGAAGGGAAGGCAGGGAAGCGGCTCTCGTACCTGCTGCGCGCCGGGGCGCTTGCTGCTTCCTCCTCGGCATGCTGGGCTCCTGCGGGCGCCGGCGGGGGGGGGCAGCCGGGGCGCGGGGGTGGGAAGAGTTGCCTCAGCCCCAGAGATCCGGTGAGCTGCTCCAGCCTCGGCGCGAGGGCTGGGTCGGGGATATATTTTTTGTTGCTGTGCATACACGATGCCGAGTAGGAGGAGGAGGCGGCGGCGGCGGAGGAGGAGGAGGCGGCACAGAGGAGAGGACAGCCCTGCTGCTGCTGCTGCTGCTGGCAGAAGAGGGGGGAAGTTTGACAAATCGCCCCGGAGGAAGGAGGAGGGGAAGCCCCCCGAAGAGGTGTGCGGGCGGGAGGGCTGGGGAGAACCCGCAGTCCCCCCCACCCCGCCCTGCGCCCCCGGTGCCTGGCCGGGCTGGGAGATCACGGCATAAAGACAGGGGATCTCTTGGCCGGAGCCGGCGGAGCCTCAGCCTGCGCTCTCCACTCCCGGCTCGGCGCTGGAGCGGCGGCGGCGGCGGCGGCAACAGGCGAAGCTTGAAGGGAAACGAGATGATCGCGGTGTCACTCAAACTGCTCCGCCGAGGGGGAGCGGGGCACCGCCGCCGCCCGCCCCGGGCCGCGCCTTCACTCAGCGCGCATCGCCCGCCGGACCGGCCACGGGGGCGGGCAGGGCTCTGCCCCGCCGGCCGGGGCGACCCCTTCTTCGCGCCCCCTCCGCCACCCAACTTCGCCCGCCGCCGGTCTCCCGAGCCGCCCGCGGCGGCGGCGGAGGGCTGGCCGGGCAGGGACGGGCAGGGCAGCCCGCCGGGCTCCGCGCCGCTCGCCCCGCTCCCCGCCGCAGCCCTTCCCTTTCCGCCCCCGCGCGCACCCGTTCCCCGCCGGAGCCCCCCGCCGCCATCGCCTCCCGCCACGCCGGGGCACGGGACCCCCCCTCTCCCCGCCGCCCCCCCCGGCGAGGAGGGCCCGGCCCGCCGCTCCATCCCGGCCGCCCCGCGCGGTGACAGCGGCGGCCCCGGCTCCCCGCCGCGCCCCGCAGCGCTGCCCGCCCCGGCCGCACTCACCGGCGCGCCGCCCGCCCGCCGGCACATCCAGCCCGCCGGCTCCCACCTGGCTGGCGCCGCGGCCGCCGCGCTCCGCTCCGCGCCTGCGGGCGGGCGGTGTCGGGGCCGCCCCGGCCGGCGGCCGCTATCGGCGGCGCCCCCGCCAGCGGAGCCGCTGCTCCCGCCCCGCGGGGCCAGAGCGGCGGGGAGCGGGCAGCGCCCGCGCCCCACGCACCCGGCTCTTCGGGATGGAGCACTTTTGCCTCGTTTTCCCTGTTTAGGGGCTTGATTTTTTTTTTTTTTTTCTTTTCTCTCTCTCTCTCAGTTTTGTTTTTTTTTTTTTTAATTTTTTTTTTCTCGGTCCAAGTTCACTGCCGAGCCGCCGCGCTCAGTTCGGCGAGCGCCGGCGGATCGATGTGCTGCGGGTTTGATTGCGCATCCCTGGGCGGCGGGGCCGCGCGGCGCGGGGAGGGCCGGGGCGGCGGGGGGCGCGCGGGGCCCGGGCCGCTCCCGCCCCCGCTCCGCCCGCGCGGGACCGGGACACGGCAACAGCCACGGCCAAAGGGAAAAAAAAATAAAAAAGAAAGGAAAAGGAAAGGAAAGAAAGAAAGGAAAAAAAAAAAAAAAAAAACAGTAGCTTTTTTTTTTTTTTTTAAAGTTCACGGGGAGGAATTAAAAAAAAAAAAAAAAAAAGGCTGAGCTCACTTTTACGGTAAGATCAAAAAAAATTTCCACTCGCCCCCATTCTTCGAGATTTGGGATAATTCCAAATACCTGACTAAGTGCAGATGTTGTTGCGTCTTCACATCCTATAAAGCCGCCGTGCCGCTCTCGGGCTCTCGCTTCCCTTTCAAGTTGCAGGAAATTCAAACACTTTACATGACGGGTGGAGAAGGTTTGGGATTTTTTTTTTTTTTTTGATTATTATTGTTATGAGTTGATTTTTTTTTTAAGCTGATCTTTAGGATGAAAAAAAAAATCGCAGTCGCCTAAAGTCCCCGGGAAATTGCTAGTGTTGGGGGAAAACGAAACATTTCTTGAAAACAAGAAAATGGTGAGTTGTCAATTGCCGCTTCTGCTGCCAAACTCGCTCAGTTCCATCTCATTGATACTCGCTGGTTGCTCCTCACAGTTACAGTATCTGCTCACAGAAGGAGCGATCAGATCTGCTTAAGAGACGACACCGAGACGTTCCCCCCCCGTCCCCAAAAAGCCCCGTGTGTGTGTGTGTGTGTGTGGGTGAGCCGTGCGGCAGGACGGGGCCGGGCGGCGGGCAGCCCCGGCGGGGCGGGCGGGCGGGCTCGCCGCCGCGGCGGTGCGTGCCGCTAGATCCGCCCTAACATCTGTCCGTCTCACCATTGGCGCATCCATCAGTGTCACCCCGGCTGCACATTGCAACGACAACACATCAGACACTACACAGACCGGGGTTCGGTACAAATAACCAACATACTAAACAACTTAACCGGGGAGGAGGGGACCAGCCGCAGCATAAGTATTTACAAACGTTAGACAGCCTCGGGAAGCAGGGCTCGGCTGCGGTTAATAGCTCCTTCATTCTCTCTCCCTCCTCCCCCTTTAAGTAGGAAATAGAAAACCTAAATAATTCACGCCCCCACCCCCCCCCGAAGGATGCTGCGGGCCGGGGGCAGGGACAGGGACAGGGACCGGGACCGGGGCGCTCAGCCCGGCTGCGCTCCCGGCCCCGCGGGGCGATGGCTGCGGCAGGACCGCACCGAGCGCGGAGCGACGCCAGCCCGGGCTGAGGTGCCGGCCCGCGCTGCGCAACATGGAGGATTGCTCCGAGCTCTGCAGCGAGAGACTGAAACAAACTTTGGGATGCTCGGTCGGGAGCTCCGGCAGCCGAGAGCCCCGGGAGCCCTGTGCCCGTGCTCCTGCTCGCCGCACGGAGCGCGGGGAAGGTCACTCTGCCACCAGGCGCTGGGAGAGCGCCCTGAGAACTACGGCAAAATTAAAATGACACGGCGCGTGTAGTCACTGCAGTCCTGTAAAGGCTGTTCTGAACTGTGCGAGAGCCCTCTCCAAAGGCAGGGAAGTCCCGATCCTCCTCAGCTGCTGGCTGCGGGGCATCGCGAGGAGCGAGCTGCGGCGACCAATCCCGAATTTTGGGGCGGTTGCAAGTTGCAAGAACTTTGTTCCTTCCACTTTCCCGTCTCTAAACCTGCTCATCTTTCGCTGCCTTTGTGTCACCCTTGGCCCGCCCGAGGGATGGGTGCGAGCCGGGCTTGGCGCGGGTGCCCGGCGGGGTGCGCGCCCCTCGGCTCCGCGGGTGCGCTGGGCTGCACGCGTGCGTGGATTTGCGCGTGTGGTGGCATTTGTGTTTGAACAGGCTCCCAGACAGAGCTGTGCCGCCCGCAGAGCGCAGCCTGCGAGGAGGATGCTGGCAGGTGGCACCTCGGCAGCACAAACAAACACGCGAGAGCGTGCCCGGCCCCGCGGCGTGGGCAGCTCGGTGCGAGCAGCGGCGCTTACCTGGCTCCGCAAAGGGCGGCCCACACGGGCTGAGGGGCTCCTTCCAGTGCGCCGAGCTGGGGCTGGGAGGGAACGAAATAAGTGAAACTTTCCGTAAACAGTCATTGGAGGAACTTTGTCAGTTCGCTTAGGAATAATAATTCTCGAGTGCGAGAGAGAGGGGAAGGCAGCAGATATTCGTGCGCACAGACATGTGCATTGCACTTCCACAGTCACAAGTCCCACTGCCAAAACGCTCAGGAAGTTATGAAATAATTTGGTTGTTAACTATGTACATTTTTTAAGGAAGAAAAAAAATCTATTGAGCTTTCTATCAGACGATTTACAGAGGGAAGTACAGACGCCTTCATGTGCGCCAGCTTCTTTGGGGGTCACAGTCTATTCCAGAGAGCCAGAACGCGTAATTTTATGAAGTGTAGCATTTCCAAACACAGCGCACCAAATCGATGGCTCCACAGACTCCATCCACACAGACTCAGCACACGAGGCTCAGCCCTAAGCTCGCTCTTCCCGGCAGTTTTAAAACAAGGCACCAATTATTTATAAGTCACATAATTAGATAACCATCACTCCTGAACTTTCCACCAGCTAAGAATGTTTTATCTTTCCCAACCGGGCACTGCTTACTGCCCTTCTTTGGTGTATATTTTCGCTGTTCATACCATTCCTCTCCACCAAAACTCCACCAATTGCCCGAGACACTTCTTTCATCCCCCGGCCCGAGGGAAGACAGCGGCCGAGCCGATAAAGGACCACTGGCATTAACTGCTGGTTATGGGAACGGCCAGGGAGGATCAGCGAGGAAGTTTACTAAACTTGGAACAGCTGCCTCTTAGAAGCCGGCGTGTTTTAGCCCAGCTTTAACCTTGTTCTCTCCCGAGCAGCGTGTTGATGTTTCGCCACTTGCTCGCTGCAAACAAGGCAGGGAGCGGCGTGCGCCGAGGTGCCCGTGCGGCCGCTCTCAGCGGCTCGCTGCTCTCCGGGGCTCAGCCCCGGGCACCGAGCGGCCCCGGCCTCGCTCCTCTCTCCCAGCTCCGGCCCAGCTCTGCCCGCGCCTCCCTTTGGAGAGGAGCCGGCGGGGACCTGCAGCTCCTCGGCAGCCGAGTGTCCCGGGGCGGCGGGCAGGGCCGGGCAGGGCGAGCGGGGCCTCGGCAGCGGCCGGTGCGGGGCAGCGCTGCCCGCGGCCCGGGAGCGGCTCTCGGGGGGGAGCCCCGGCGGGGATGGGGGCTCTCACCGGGCCCGGGCAGCCCCACGGAGGCGCCGGGCGGCCCTTGGGCGGTACCGGCGGCGCCGCTGCCCTCTGTGCCCGGGCACTGCCTTCCCTCCTGCCCCGCGCCTCCCATCGAAATGCGGGAGGCACTTCGGTTTCTCCCGGCGAAGAACAAAGAAGCAGCAGCTTTCATGAAGGCTGGACCAGATGAATACGGATCTGACAAGTTTGTTTAAAAAGCCCACTGTCCACGCCCGAAAACGATACTGCGCTTCTGTAAAATACAAAGTGTTGTCAATAACCATTATAGCGGCGATAATGATCTGTGAAGAGAACAAAGACATTTTGTAATATCTACATTACTTTATTAGAGCAAAATTATTTTAAAATGCCTGTGAATTCCCAAACCTCCTGAATACAAATGAATAAAAGTTTTTCTTCGGGCTAAAATCTTTGCTTGAATGTAAATTGTTTGGGTAAGTGAATTTGCACAGCAGCAAAGTTTGTTTGTCTTAGTCCAGTAGCTTTGCTTTAACGAACCAGATGTTTTGTCTGTAAATTGTCCAGAGGACTTTCACAGTTCTGACATGTAATAACCCCCAGAAAATCAGAACTGGAATAGCTGCGTCCCTGCGATTAGGACCACGCATTTCGGGAAGAGCACGGGGAAAACAGGAAAGTGTAAGCACCCTCAGTGTCCTCATATTTGGAACCCTCATTTTAAACTGTAAGTAATCTTGTCCGAATCGATTCTCTTCTGCCTGGAGTTGACAGCAATTCCCCTCCCAACCCCAGATATCAGAAATACATCCCCCCAAGCAAACCCCCGGGCACAGCGGGGAGCGGTGCGGGCGGATTTCGGCCGGGGCAGCCGCTCTGAGGGACCGAGCGGGCCGGTCCCGGAGTCCGGCCCGGAGCGGCCGCGCAGCCGGCGGTGCCCGGCGGGCGGTGCCGGTGCCGGTGGCGGTGCCCGGCCCGCGGCGGGCGCTCCCTCCGTGCCCCGGCAGCGCCGGCTCCTCTCCCGCGGCGGTCAGAGCGCTCCGCCCGCCCCCGCCGCCACCGGGGCCAACAAGTTCCCGGTTCCACCGGGCACCGAGAGCGGCGGCCCGGCGGGGCGATGCCGCCGCTGCCGCCCGGAGAGCCGGGCCCTCCGCCTTCCCTCTCGGACGGGGAAGGGCCGAGGCCACCGAGCTGTCCCGGCTCCCGCTCGCCCCTGCCGGATCTGCCCCGGGCTGAGCCCGCTCGGCGCTCGCCGCGCTCCCAGGGGCTGCGCCCTTTGGAGATGATGCTGATTTAAAATAAGAGCTATCGGCGCGATTCAGTCCCGCTCAGCCATCACTTTTTCCCCTCCCTCGAAAGGACATGGGGTCCCTGAAGAAAGAACCGGCCGCTGCTTTGAAAGAAATAAGCGATACCATTTCAGAGCTACTGTAGCGTAATGCATTCACTGGGGCAGCAGGAAAACCTTTTAAGAAAAATAGTTACAGACCCTGGAACTCCACCACATGTGACAACAAAGGCTGTTGTGTCAGTAGAAGGTCTTTAGCTAATTTTACCTACACAAAGTTTTACTGGCTGCAGGCTTTGGGAACGCCTTTGTGGAGCCTGGCACCGATCCTCAGGGCTGGCTAATTTGAAAGGCGTTTGGAGGATCCCGGAGAAGTGGAAGGGATTCCCCGCTTATTTCTCGCATCACCTGAAAGTTCCCATCGCACAGAGGGCACGGGGCGCTCCTCAGCTGACCGCCTGTGACTCAGCGCAGTGAAGATTTTGTTGTGCTCAGATACTCTTCTAAAAAAAAAAAAAAAAGAAAAATACTAGAAGGGGGAAGTGTATAAACTTAAGTTCGGGCAATTTTTTTTTTTTTTCCACAGAAACTTCCTTCCCTGGCGGGTCTTTTAGTGTTGCCACACAGCGCTCGCACACAGAAGTTTATCTGTACGAAGCTTCCCATCTGCCAGCAGCTCCCCTTGACCCCCGGGGGAATGGAAGCGCTGCAGCCGCCCCTGCCCGTCCCAAGGTGCGGGCGGAGCTCGGTACCCCCGGGGGGACGCGCACCGGGCCGGGCACAGCGATGGCGGAGCTCGGTACCGCCGGGGGACGCGCACCGGGCCGGGCACAGCGATGGCGGAGCTCGGTACCGCCGGGGGACGCGCACCGGGCCGGGTACAGCCGCAGCCCCGGGCCGCCTCCTCCTCCTCGCCCTCCGCCGCGTTGTGACCCCGTGCGGGCCGCCAGGACACACAGACAGCCCCGTAAATCCCGGAGCCCCGCGTCCCGCACTGAATGGCCCCGCACGGACAGCGCGGGGATGCGGGCGGTGTGCGGGACCCGGCATCTCCCACCAGCAGCCGAGAAAAACTCATGGACACGACTGCGGTCCGCGGTGCGGGCACAGGCCCCGAGCCCCGGCTGCCCCGCCGCTGTCCCGCAGCCCGGAGCGGTGCCGGGCCCTGTCCCCTCCCCGGTGGCCCTCGGCGAGCGGGGCCGCAGCCGCAGCGCTTCGCTCCCCAGCCGGACACTGCGCTCTGCACCGCCCGGGTCAGGTGAAACGTGGAAACTGAGAAAATCTGACACCACCATTGATTCCCGCTCTTTGTTCTCCTCTGTACACAATGGAGAGAAAGGAATGTGACTTTAAAATTGCGATTAACCAGCTTTCTGTCACCGGGTATTTATTCCTATCAAATCTTTCTTCTTCGGAAAAGCGCTTCTAATTGTAAAAGAAAACTGACGATTTGAAATACCTTGTATCCTTCTGTAATCAGAGTTGCTTAAATTATGACTGGATGTGCCTAAACAGTCATCTCATTTTCCCACTGATTTTGGTCAGGTCCAGGAAGAATGGCTTTTTTTTCCTAATGTTTTAAAAGTATTAACTTCCTTTCAAACATTCTTTAACCTTTAATGTTTTGTAACTTGATGAAAAGGTCACTTTGTTCAGAGTGGATGCATCTGCTTCATAATTGTTCTAATATCAGGCAGAGCTCCATCCTAACACTGCCTTCTTTTATGAGGATTTTTTTCCCTTAATATACTATTGTTAAGGTTACCATGAGTAATTGTTCTAAAGGCAAAGAGCTCCAGACCAAAGGATGCTCACACTTTATTTAATTTCACCAGCTTCAGATGTTTAGAGCTGTATTCAGCAGATGACATTAGCTGAGCTCTGAGAAGAATAACCTGAACTGTTTCACCTCTTCCCACTTGTGGGAGCCTGAGGGAGAACAGGAACAGAATAAATATCTGGATTTATACACTGAGCTGCATGACAAAATAGCACAAAATACTGATTAATGCTACTTTGGACCAGCAGCAAGTTTGATTCAAGCATCTCAAAGTGCTTTACAAAGGGCTGTGACAGAAAGCTGGGACATGGGTGGGGGAAGAGCTAAGAGCAGAGTGGAGATCCAGAGACCACTGGACATCAGCACCTAAAGGCTCAGCCTCCAAAAGTGATGGGGTGCTAAAGACATTGCCCATCTAATTGCACTCTAGACTCCTTGCTGGGAAGGAAACAGAAGCCTTTCAGCATGTGTAAATCAATATTTATCATTAGGAGCAATCATATTTTGTATCTGTAGATTTACCCAGTTTTGGTAGAGAGAACCTCTGCTTATTCCTGTGTAAAAGATTAGAAGATGAACGTGTTCATTGCCCCCCACAGGCTGACAATGCCCACCTGAGGGGCAACTTGTGGCCAAACCTCACTCTCAGCACTGTACCTGCTTTGCAAGAGCAGTGGTGATACCTGGCTGCATAGCAGAGATTGGAGCCAGAACCTTAAATTGATGCAATTAATCCCTCTAAAATACAACAGGATTTTCTAATTCGTACAAAATTCAAACGTCCAGAGAATATGTTTAATTAAAACTTGGCTATACTTTTTTAAAAAAGATTTTCTTAAAAAAAAACCAAAGAAATGAGCTAATTACATTGCTTAGTATTCTAATATACACTTTTTTTTTTTAATAACACACTTTTCTAGCCAGGCCAGTCCCTTGAGGACCAGTTCCTCATTTATAAGGAGGTCCCCAATGGGAGTTAAAAAGAGGCTATTTTATAAGAAGAAAATATATTCTGAAAGAGGAGCCATACAAAGATAACCCTGCATCACATATATCAGTATGGAGGCTGGGATATGTATTCCAATGATGCAAATCTTCCCTTACAATAATTTGCTCGTTAGTGTTAGCAAAAGCCCAGATACTGATGTCTCTGTATTTGTTCTTCTATTTTTCATCACACTAATGCTTTTAACTAAAATTATTTCTTAAAATTTGCTTTATTTAATGAATTTAAAGGTCAATCCTCTTCCTTTCCATATGCAAATCCTATTAATAGTAGAGGTTTGATATTAATGGGAGTTAATAGAGTAGATACCCCCTTCACACAAGAAACCCCACAAGAGAACAAATTAACATCAAGATAATTTCAGTAAATTTGTTGCTTCTTTCTCCCCTTTGAGTAACCAAATATCAGAGCAACAGTACCTTGGGAACAGGAGTGACAGCCAGAGGAGGGATGAGATGTGAAGGGGCACACAGGGCCTCCCCAGCCTCCAAAGGCAGGGATGCAGGGAGGAACACAGCCCCCAGCAGCTGGAAACCACCTCCTCCTCCTCCTCCTCCTCAGCAGCCTCTCACACCTGCAGGAGCCAGGCAGGACACAAGGTACCAACACCAAGAAACCCTTCCCCATCCTCCTAAAGAGGGAACAGGCAACTTCTGCTGCCCTCAGAGGCCAACAGCCTCCACCTGTGAGGAGGGAAAAACAGGCACTGCTGGAGCTGATGAGGGAGTGAATTAAGTTTTTGCCTCTGCCACCCTGTTTGGTCAGTTTGGGAGTTTAACTCTCTGGTCACTGGTTTTCTATCTATAGTCACTGTTCCAGTTTTATTTTTATTTTTTTTTTTATCTACAGCTGTTGGTGTTAAAATACCAGCACTGATGTGCCTGAGGAGGTGGAGTTGGGGAAAGAGGAATAAACTCATTGCTTGCTTTCATCTGCAGTCCCTGTAGGAAAATGCTCCCAGTGCTGATGAGTGAGGAACAGCCCTGTCTAGCCTAACTTTTGCAGTAAATGTTCTGCACTGTTTCTCAAGCAGATGAATCCAGACACCAAAAAGCAAAGCATCAGTAGTCCAGAGTGGCTTCTTCCCTGATAAGAAATAAAGAATACCTGGAGCAGCCCCTGGCCTGGCCAGCCCAAGCATGGCTCCTGCAGATCAGCCTCTTTTTAATTCCAGCAGGCTGAAGTAATGGGATTGAAAGATGTGGAGAAAGGGATGAATCATGGAACACAGAGTGGTGTTAATTTACTTCTTATCAAAGGGCATTAACCCTCTCCCTCTGGACACCAGGGAACTTTGCAAGGAAGCCCATCCTCACTGCAGCTCCTTCCTAGCTGTCACTCCTGAGCTGGGAAAGTTTTCCCATTACCTTTTCTCAGTCTGCACCTAGTGACATTAGTCTGCTACATTCCTCAACAATATCCCTCCCCAAACTCTTAAGACCTCAGTTGTTTTAGGGAAAATAATTTTTGTTTCCTTAAATTGAATTTATTTTTCCCACTGCTTACCCCAAAGGGATTTTTTTTTTCTTAATCCCTGAAACTGTTTTTATCCTTTGAAAATGGTTGTGTGTAAGAACCACAAACAGTCCCTGGGAGCTGTGGACAGAGTCCTGCAATGCTCTTGGTCCATCCACAGTGCAGTGGCCCTAAACCAACAGAGCTGCTGCTTCCAGGCTGGATAGGTGGAACAAATAATTTTTGCTCTTCTTGGCCCTTGGGATGTTGGAAAGTCCCTGTGAAAGAGGGACTGTGGGCAGTGACAGCCCTTGTGACACACACACAGCCTCCATCTCTCAGAGATAGAGTTTCTGGCTCTTTGCAGACTAAAGCAGAAAGTGTCACACCAGGGTTACATTAAGGTCACCTTTGCTTTCATGGCCTTGATGTGGCCACAGATTTGCCAAGGGAAGGGCTGGAGGGTAGGAAGCACACTGAGATAAAAGGCATCACGTTTCTCAGGTCCCTGCTCACAGACCTGAGGTTGGATTTTAGCTGAGACACACTCACAGCTCCCCTTGGCTCCTTGGCAAACAGGAGAGCACAGAACTGGATCTGTTTGAAGTGTACGACAAAATAAATCTTACGCTGCTTATGTTTTGGGGAGATGAATACTGATTGCTACAAACATTCTGTTTCCAGCCAAACAGCAAAATTCTGTAATTGTCCAGGTAAGTCACAGGCTGGAAGGGTTTGCATTTTTACAAAACATTAGGTATAAATTACTTCCACAAATGGGAGCCTGGACTCAACAGAGCAACACAGTTGTCTGTTATAGCAAATCTGGCATCCCCAGCTTCAAATCTGCTACAGGCATTCTGGATTTTAATTAATATATTGTTTCATATGTATGAGTATTTCATGGCGATTCTTTTTGTTTGTTTGTTTGCTCTCACACACTGCATTTTTAGCCTAAACAAAGTGTGTTCTCTGCATTGTTCTGAAAGCAATTGAATAAATATCACCCGGTCTATAGATCTGGCCTCCTTTGCAGTGAGCAGCACAGCAGTCATGCTTCACAGGAAAGGGATAACATCCTCCAGTGCAGCTGATAAGAGCAACAATTTACAAAGGCAGAGATCCGTTCTGCAGTGAAAGCTTTATTACCATGACTGGATGTTACATCTCCAACACATAAGGGTTAATCATTGCAGCAGTTTGCAGCTGGTTTGTGCTCCCAGGGGAGCCATAGCAATAGACTCCTGCCTGTAAGACAAGGTCAGCCCCCTCTCCTGGGGTCAGCAGGCCACAGATAACACAGCTCCCAAACTTCTGCTCCGAGCAGGCACAGGTGCCAGACCCATTCCGTGGGCTGTCGTGGAGCATTTCTTGTGCTTTTGGTTCTCCTCAATAAAAACACCTTCCCAGCTCAGAGGTGCACAATTGGAGGGTGAGCTCCCAGAGCTGCCCATCACTGAGGGCTTTCTGTGGCAGCCTGGGTTCAGGAGCTTGCTGGGTGCATGTAACATTTCATGGGAGACAGAAAACAGCAGTCAGAGCTGAATTTTAGGGCCAAATCCTGCATAATTCCTTCAGTCTCACAGTATGGAATGCTCACACGAGTGAAGTGGGTAGAACCGGGCTGTAACATTCTATTAATATTTATCCTCTACTGCTACAAGACACAACAATAATCAAATAAGAAAAAGTTTAATCCTCAAATGCAGCTTTAATCTTCAAATTGGTTAGCTTATCAGAGGGGTAATATTTATTTTCAAAGACAGGCTGCTCGGAATGATCAGCTGAAATAGAAACCTATAAGTGAAAGGATGTAAGTTTATTGGGCAGTGTTGTCTATATTTATAGTTTCTGCTCAACCCATATTTCTGTTTTTATATGCATGTGTCAAAAATTAATATATGGCAAACTTCATCAACAGTTTTAAGAGATCCTAAAATATAATAAAATCAATAAATGATGTTCTGGCATAAATGTTTCTGTAGCTGAGGGTGGTCAGGTTCAAAGGGCAGCATCTGACCATTTCTCTTTCCCACCCTGCTGCAGAGTAAGACCCTCCCCTCAACTTCAAATCACTGGGGAGAGGGTAATTTAAGCTATACTTGATGTACCCTATACATCACTGTCTTCAGGACCAGGTTTAAAATTAAACTCTGATGTACAAAGTTAAACAAAAATGAGATAAAAATTGGCAGGGGTTGAAGAGGGTCAAAGTAGTCAAAACACAAGGTAGACTATTGCTTCTTTTGATTTATGTTATTCTGTGCACTAAAAAAATAAAATTATAGCTCTTGTGGAGACTTTTTTCATTGAGAATAACACATTTCTAATTTGTTTTCTATAGACTTACAGGCATTTGCTCTGAGAGTGGGAAGCATTTATTTATTTATTTATTTATTTTGGCAGGGGCAGAGTATCCCCAACTGTTGGCAGAATATTCAAATTAGCATTAGATGGAATCTTTGTCACTCACCAGCAAGTGAAGGAGAAGAGTATTTCACCTTCCATTAGTGGTTGTCTTACAATGCACACATCTTGTATTTATCTACAGTTTTGATTTCAGGCGCCTTTTCTAAGCTACAGCTAGGTTTGGTAGCATAAAGAAAGAGCTCAGTGAATGTTTTCTTTTGCATGTTTTACATGCACATAATGCAGTTACCTTCTAGAATTTCAGTACAGGAAAGATGCCAAACATTAGAGTCTTTTGAAACCAATTCAACAAAATCCTTGCAGGAAGTAAATTTTTTATGATGTAGTCAACTTTTCCACATATTGCCATTTACATGGTTAGTGTGTGGACTGCAGGCAAAATCACTTGGAATTGTAATCTTTATTTTCTATAATATGATAATGAAATCAACAAATATCCACTAGAATCAAATTAATTTCTCTCTGTTACTCCAGTGGGAGGAATAAAAGGGTTCTACTGGCTAAACTGCCAGGCTAATGGGAAAATCAAAATAAAACCAGGTCCTTGGATTGCTGGCAAATAAAAAATGCTTATTTTAAACATGATGGTGGGAATATACATATCTTGAAATATTTTAAAGTGTGATCAAGCAAGCTTTTTCCAAAGGATTTTAATTTCCATGAAAGTCCTATTGACTTCATATGGATTACAGCTGGCTAAAGTGTGGGCATGTTCTTAGGCTGTACAAGGGCATGAGACAGTGAAAGCCTCAAAACTCTGAAAATGTCTGAACATGATTACAAATCTAACAGGAGAAAAACTTAAGCTGTCCAGACAACTAAAAAAAAATTTTTCTTAGCACTGTTTGTCAGTGATACTCACAATGATGATTCTTTTTTGTTAATCCAGTGAAGATCTGATTTAACACTCAGATTTTAGTCTTTCCTCCAGAATTCCAAGTGATACATTGTGTAAAATGAACTTTGTATGTGTGATGGTACAGGATTGACCTGCATGTATGCCATCAGTATACATAATTTGGCAAGCATTTATGTACTAATTGAATAAATGCAATCCTTCACAAACACCTGGCTGGAAAGCTGAAGTGCAGCAGCACACAAACTGCAGGTTGTTTAAACAGATACAGCCAGCAAAGCAAAGATCAAATGTTAGAATGAGTCTACTATTTGTGATCTGGGCAATATTTTTTGTAACACTAATTAAATCCTTCCTAAATACCTTTTTTTTTTTTTTGGTGGGTTTTTTTGTTTGCTTGTTTGTTTTTTGTTTTTTAATAAAAACAAACCAACAAACCTTTTGGGGTCACATAGAAGACCACTCATGCATTCTGTAGCTCTAACAGATCACATGTAGCAAAGAGCAGAGCTGAGAGCTCATTGGTTAGAAAATTATAATCCAAAATTTTTCAACATCCACTACATTTTGGGAATCAGGAGAAGGATGAATTGAGGAGATGATCACAAAGGTCACAAGGAATTGCTGCAGTATTCACAAAATCTGTAAATGCTGTGAAAGGTGTAGGATCTTAAAACCAAGGCTCAGAACGAACACAGGAGCCATTCTGAGGCTGGGAGCTGCTCAGAAATTAGGTAAAAAGCAAAAAGATATGAGAACTCCAAAAAGCAAAACTGTCAGCTGTTAGAAATACCTGCAGCCCGTTAAAACCACATGAAGTGTCTTCCTGATGTATCCCTGCAGCAATCAGGCTCCTGTTCCACAGGAGAGGGCCATGGCACAGAACATGAACTGATTGATTCCTTCTTGCCCTGGGCATCTGCCTGGGGTAGCTGATCAGTTTTTGGTGTCACACTGAGTGTGCCACTGACACAGCCCTGCCAAGGGTGTCTGAGGGTGCTCCCCAAAGATCAGAGCTCACCAAGCTCAGATTGCCATTGGCTGGGTTCTGGATCAGGCCTTTTCCATCCACCTCTCTGGAGAGGGATTTTCCACCCCAGTGCAGCTGGGACATGCAGCTTTCCCCATTGTCTTATTCCATCCCTTTTAGTGTATTGCATTCTTCTGGAACAAAATCTACCCACTGGCATGTACAGATTCTCTGTCCTGCCTATTAATGGCATATCTGCACTCCCTGTGTTTACCAAGGAAAGCAATCATGCCTTAACTTCCCTCTGTGTGTGCTCAGATTTGCATCCTTTTGCTCAGGCACTTGCAGAGGTACCGTGCTCCGAGCAGTGATGAAGAACCGACTCTATAATTTAATAACCCTCCTCTGACTAATTAGCATTCACTCAATGAACAAAGGCTTTTCAGAGGTCCAGTCAAAGGCCTAAGCACCATTTAAGTCTAGCTTATTCCTCAAGGCACCTCTGAACTGAATTGGGCCCCGTTTTATTAAATTACAATAGAAAGACTGCCATGTCAAGCGCACTGCTGCTGGGAGCCCCAACCTCACAGGACCTCCCAGGGATAAGTAATCATCACTTATGCTAATAGCACATTTGACTTGGTGGGATGACACATGAGGATGGACTACTTACTTGACTAAGATTAGTAAGAACAGGCATGTTACCCAGGACAAATGACTTTAAATACCCAGCTGCAGTGAAGTGCTGACTCCATCAGTGAGTGCTGTGAGGGTGAAGGAAGGGCAGGATATGATCTCTGGAAACCTCCTTGGATGCTATTATTGAATTGGTGACAGTTTTGCAGATTTCTAACCCATAATAAACCTCAGCTTTGCCTCCTCAGTGACATGCTTCTCTCCACTGCCTTCCTGCTCTGCCTTCCTTTTCTTTTGCCATACTCCAACAATCCTATAAAATTATTTTTTTTAATCTATTTCTTCTTTAGTGTTTGAAAATTAATTTTGCATGTTTGAAAGGTATCTAAGTAACAGCCATGAGCCGCAAACTCTGCTATTTACCTGAGCAGATTCCTTGGTAGCCTCTCTCACTGCCCTGCCAAGGTTCCTCCCCTCTGCTCTGCTGGGATCAGCACAGTCTCTGTGCTCATTTAGTCTTTGGCTTCTCCCTTCTAAGCTGACAATGGGGGCATCATACAGGGTACACCATTCCAGTGATTTTGTCTGATAAAATGCCCAGCCTTTAGGCCTCTGTTTAACACAATTTTGTTCCATACAGGTCACAGAAACAATCAGATTTTGGCCTGTATGATCTATAATGCCTTTGAACCAGCACTCCAGAAAGGGAAAAATCCTCATGTCTTACCTGACTCTGTTTCACTTAATTGTTTTTGATTTTGTCATGTCCAGAGCTTTTTTTCCCCTATTTTGTTTCCACTAATTTAAAAAGTATTTTGTTGCTGTCTCTGCTTTTTGTATTCTGGCCAGAATTTTTTAAATTCTTCTTTTTTAAAATCACTGCGTCAAGAAGCTTATTCTGAGAGTAATGTAGTAGTGACCACTGATGACTGGCTTCCAGGGATTTTATGAAGCCAAGGTTAATTTGTTCCTGAGAGCTGGAAAAACCATGAATGGCAAAACATATTTCTGTAACATACATAATAACTTGTATAAATATTGTATCCAACACCAAAATCCCAGACATACAACCTGCTTACCAAGGGACCCTTAAATCTACTTTTGTTTCACTGTAATGTAGAGTTCTGTATAAAAGCCACAAAGACCATAAGTATTATATCATTAGTAGTATTCTTAAGTGGCTATTTTCCTGTTTCTTGGGGGCTTGTAGCTCAGCTGTAATGATTGTTCCATGTGTGTGTATGTGCCTGGGTGTTTTGCCAATCACATCAGTGAAACAGAAATGCCCTAATTTCTACAACTTTGCTTTCATTGCACTGCAAAGCACTAAAAGCAGAAACAGTTTCCTGAAGAACTCCTCCATAGCAGGCCCTTGAACAAGATGACTGTTTCTAATAAGCAACAGCTGTCGTTGTGGTTTTACTAGTCAAATGATTCATGTCTCTTGCTCAGAAATGATAAGTGGAACAAATGTTTACTTAGATATGTAACAGAGGAACAATTGAAAAATAGTAGACTGTCAAATAGAAATATTTTCCTGTTATCTGATCCTTGACAATTAGTCTGAACTGGTATTTAGTCAGAAGGCAGTGCTGCAGTGGCACAGTGGGGATGGTGGGGAGTTCAGCTCAGGAGCTGGGCACCCCAAGCAGAGCCCAGCAGGTTTGAGGGGAGCACAGGCCCCTCTGCACACACTGCTACACCCACACCCCCTCTCCTGGCGGGCTCCCCTCCTAAATTCAGTCATCTCTGAAAGGGAGATGGTGAACTTACCATTTCCTCTCCTTCCTGCTGTCTCCAGGGAACACCCAAGGGCTGCTCTGCTGCTTTGGTCATGAGTGAATATCCTGGGCTGGCCACAGCTTTCCTGGGATCTTGCAGGGGCTTCTGGCAGCAGCAGAGGGAAAGAATTCTAATGCAGGAGATTCCAGGCTCAGTTCAAGGACAAAAAGATTGCATTGCCCTTCACATGTTGGGAAGGAGAGTCTAAGAGAGCCTTGATGTATCTCTGCTGAGCCTGCTGCAGTCAGAGAGATTTGACACCCCTGTGGCATCGCAGGGCTCAAGGTAAATTTTTTTTTAAAATGCAAGAGGAAGCACTGGCGAACTAACTCTTATGAGCCTAAGAAGGCAGCATCAAAAAGTGGTGTCAGCTGCCTTTGAAGGGAGGTCTGGGAGATGAAGAGGGATGGAGAAGGCCAAGGGAGCCCTGGGATGCTGAATGTGCAAATGAAAGCAGTGTACATCTATAACTTACTTGAACTTATATGGATGCTTGCCAGTACATTAGGGTTTAAATGCCAGTATATTAGGGTCTAAATCCACCTTTATTTTGGATAGTTTCTGGACTTTGCTGCTTTTTCAGAACTCACTCTTCACTCTCACTGTATGACACTGCTCTGCATTATACAGAAAGATTATCAGAGCTTTACTTTCCCATCTGTAAAATGGGGGCAATATTTCCTTTCTCCCAGCCTTTATTCAGCTTACAAGGCTCCTGTGACCAGAACTCTTTTATTGTTTGTTTCTGTATTGTCTCGTACAACAAGACTCTGATCTCAGTTGAAGCCTGTAAGAATCACAGAAATATAAATAGATAATAATAAAGAGATGATTTTGACACAAGAATGGAATTTTATATTCTGGAGAGTGAAATAAAATATGTACTAAAGTCTACTAAAGTGTAACCATGAGATCAAATGATAAAATTCTTCTGGCAACAAAGAGTTGACACAAATTTGTGAGATTAAACTGAACCAACTCAACGGAGGCTTGTTCTGGTGGTTTATTCATATAAAGCATATGAAAAAAGTAAGTGAGATGATCAAATTACCCTCACAGCATGGATTTTGACATGGATGTAGACTAACTGAGTCACTGGAGGACTGAGCAGGTGCGTGGTTCTAATTATACCCTCAGTCTTGTGAGGAAGGAGCAAACTTCCCAGTTGCTTCCCTGGTGGAGATAAGGTGTTATCAGCCATCAGCAAACGAGAGGGGAGAACAAGGACAAGGCACCTGATGGGAGACAGAGGAGGGAAGGAAGAGGAGAAGGGAGCAGATTCCTAATGCTACTCATCTTTTAAAAATGTACACACACACACACACACACGGACTCTGAGCCATTTGGATGCCACTTCTCATACTCATTTCTGGTGTCTCTGAGTAACCCTTCCTTATGGTGAGCCACACAAAATTCATTTTTAACATTTTCTCTTCTATGGGCTCCGAGTGAGAGATCCGGCTAAATATAAGGATTTATTTGTTTATTAATTAATCAACAGGCTTGCTAGGAGTTACAATCCAAACTGTCCCCACACACAGGTTTTTATCACCATACACTGTGCCCCTAGGGAAATACACATCTTTTTTTCAGGAGTATAAATGGACATTTCTATAAATTGCAACTACTTGGGTGCATGTAATATGCAATATTATTCATCTTTGTATTCCAGGTGAATCCAGACTAGACTACCAGCCTCTAGGGGAGTCTGCTTCATATAATTATCAGTATTCAAAGAATGATTGTAGATGTTGTAGCTTAACAGCAGGTGAATGGTCCTTATCTGAATATTAAATAAAGTGCAACTGGATTTCTGGGTTATCTCTGGCTAAATGTTTGTAAAGTCATTAGTGAAAGCATGCAGCTATAATCCCCACCACTCTTCTTACAAAGGATTTCCACTTTTATTTTTAATTCCTTTACAGGGTGAATTGTTCATCTCCCCTTCCTATATACACAGTCTTGTCCCTTGGTTGGACTACCAGAAACATCAAGGAAGCTGCCTTGTAAGTAGTACCTACAATTATAATTTTTTTTTACTCCTAAACAACAAAAGAAACCAAGAGAAGAGTGACAAAGAGAAAGATTTATTATTTCCTCTAAGGACTATCAGAGCTCTGGGTGTTGGGAAAAATCTCTGTAGTAAACTGCTCTTTTGTCCTCCCAAGTGCTGGGAACTTTAGCTCTATATTCAGTTTCCTTATTGCATGATCTAAGAGAAGCTTTATGTATTTATTTAGTAAAACCCTTTCCTTATTGTTCTAAAATGGGGGATTTAATATACTTCAAAACTGTTTTAGTAGCTTGATAGTGGTTGTTATGTGAATACAGTAGATAGCAGTTATGAGAAAATTAATAGAACAAAGAAAAAGAACAAACCCATCCCTGCTGAGCAGAAGGGAGAGACCAGACTCACCACAGGAAAATTACTGGAGATGAAGGAAGAGGAATCACCATGGGACCACACAACACAAGGGTTTTGAGGCACAACTCCTGTTTCAGTGCCTAGATGTGAAGAGCACAGTGGTGCTACATTTTGAGGAGCAATTTTCAAGACAGATATTTTACATCAATTATCTGGGCCAGGACATCACCCACACCCTTTGCCAGGCACCACAAAAGCTTTGCACCCACCTCAGCCTGGGCCATCAGTGGCAAAGCTTCCTCTCACAATAACTGCAAATATTTTGTTTTCATGGAATATAGAAATAATAGAACACTAAATATGATGTAGCTGAGTATTAAAAACCAAACACAACCTCTCCAAAATGGAGCCAGCACTACAGCAAGCTATACACTATTTATTTGTACATGGACTCCCATTTATTTTGAGCTCTAACACATGCTGAGTTTTTGGCCCTGGCACAGCCAACCCTCTTGAGTTTCCAAGCATGAAACCCCTCACTGCTGCTGTTTCAGGCTTCTGCAGGCTCAGGCAGATGTGTCTACACCCATCTGCAAAGATTTCTGTTTATCCTCGCAGAAATGCAGGGTAGAAACTTTTTTTTTTTTCCAAAAAGGGAGGAAGGAAGAGCACTGAGCACGATTTTGTGCTTAGCTCTGAATTGTCCAACAGCCTCAGGGATGGCAGAATGCAAAGGACTCTGCTTCTCCATGCCAAAGCCCTGTTTCCTTCCACAGCAAGAAATGGCAAGAGCTTTTTCTAGCAGTCAGCATTTCTGTGTATTTTTTACTTAAAACTGAGTAAAAATGTAAAGCTAATGCACTTTGGGAGTGAGCTGATTCCCACTCTTCCATCAAGAGGAGGGTGTCCTGAAGCTCTCTAGCTTTTCCAGCTTTGTTCCTTGGGACATCTGCAGTGGATGTTGCTGAGGACTCATTCTGGGCTTTGTACCTTTGCTACCTCTGTCAGCAATTGAGGAAACAGAGCCTGGATGTGTGAAGTGTTTTCAGTCCCACATTCCTGACTATATTCATATGGAGTGAACTGCACAACAACTGAATATCAGCTCTGGTACTCCTGTTTTCATAGTGTGAGAAAGAAAAAAAAAGGAAATGAAGTTTTTTGGTTGTGCTTTTTTAATGGAAATGATATTTTAAAGGGAAGGGCTCTGCACATTCAGGCAGGACCTTTAGGTACCATTTCAGGGCTCCCTCCTCTAGGACCAGAACTACTTTATTATGACTGGAACAAACTACAGAAGTTAACAACTGTTTTCTATTTGGCATTTTTATAAGTATTACAAAAACCAGAACTCCCAACTAACATGCCCACCTCACCTCTCCCCCTTCACAAAGAAATTTAAAAGGTTCAGCCAAAACTCTTCTGCATAGTTCAAAACCCAAATTTTCATTCTTACTCAAGTGTGAGTCACCTGCAGTCACTGGGATTAGTTCTGAATTAACCTTAAAACCACCCATTTTCTAATGACACTTTTTAGCAATACCTGAAGTCATGTTATTTGCATTTGCTATTATTTTTATAATGTCTTGAATGACTTAAACATCTACTTATTTAAAAGTAACCCTTTAAGAAGCCATTTGCACCTAAAAGTCAATGTCCAAATCCAAATCCCATGTGAACCTGGTGGAAATTCTGACACTTCTTTCAATGGTGAAATCTTAATTTGGTGGAATTTACAGTAAAGAGGAAGATGATTTGCTTAGGGAGTGATGAGGGCTGGCTTTGTCCCTGTCATCAACCACATGCTGGCTGATTTAAGAGTGAAATTTGGATCTGCTCACAGAGGCAATCAATCATTGGACTGGATGCCCTTGCTCAGCCAGGCTAAGCAGTGGGACAAACACATGGATGTGATGGGAGAGCAAAAAATAGTGAGGTTTAGAGAAGCTGAGCATCTCTCATGTTTCTGTACCATGTCCTGAGTAAACTTAAAGCAGTCAGTTTATCCAGCAAATGGCTCTCCTGTAGCTGATTGACTGAGGCTGGACCTTGTGGTCTCTTTTCACAACTTCCACCACTTTCAGGGCCAATGTTTGCATGCAGAATACATGCTGGCTGTCATCTGAGGGTGGCAGAGATGCTTCCCATCACAGATACAGATCCACCATTGCCTCAGCAGGTGCTGCCAGGTCTCCTGAGCAGATCTGTGATTTGGCAGAGCTTTTAAATATGCACAGACTAGAACACCCCCAGCAAAGCAGGCCGGGTTTCAAGCACTGTGGTAAACACTGCAGTACATATTTTGCAGTTGCACAATATTTACATTAGGAATGTGGTTGTTTCCAAGCCTACAGCACACAATCATCTGTCAGAGTTTGATGGGAGCAGCTGCTGAAGGTGGAACCTTGAGCTGAGGTGCCCATGGGCAGGGCTCTGGCTGGGTTGGAGGCTGGGATGGGGATGCAGGGAGGGTGGAATGACACTTTACACCCATGAGCCAGCCCCACAGAGAGTCCCCACAAACTGCAGCAACTTCCACAGGGCAGGGGATGAGCCCTGACCCAGCCCTGGCGCTCCTGCACTGGCATCCAGAGTGTGCCTGAACCTTCCAGGAAAGGCAAGGGGTGCCCAGAGCAGGTAAACCACTGCTGGCCATAGAAACATTCCTTGACAGGAGAGGGTGTGAGCTATGCAAATATCTACTCTATAAATCTCCTATGTGGCTTTGAAGAAAAACAAAAACGCCACTTAAAAATTTGCTCCAAATTTGGCCGCAGTGTAGTTTTGTTAGTTCAAAGAAATGAAGCTAACTTTATTGTTATTTGTGTTTGGATCAAAGAAAACTATGAAAATAAACATTAGACAGAATGATAATCAACACTGGAAAAGAAATGTTTACTAAAGATTTTCTTCTGTGTTCTCTTACCAGCATTAATAATATTTTCTTTTTCTAAAGTTTTCTTGCTTCCTTCAAAGAGATTGATTTCAGCAGAAAGAACAAACATATGCAAATAAACTGAATGATGTTATACCCCCTGCCCCTATCCCCCCAAACTGCATCAGATAATTCCATATTGTTAGTCTGCATTACATTTTTATCAGTTTTTTGTCTTAATCAGATATGAAGCTCTTGCAGTACATCTCTAGAACTGGGCTGTGACCCTGATGTGACTCTACAGCACAGAAGCAGCCCTAACCCTGCTGTAATCTAATAGTTCAAATTTAACGGATTTGTTTTTTCAGGGGAAATAATGGCTTCCTGTCACAAAACACAGACACAGATTACATATCTGATAAATGGCCTTGGCATGATTTTTTCATGTAACACACAATTAACAGTGCCTCTCATAGGACTCATGTTCTAAGGATTTGGTGAAAGCATGAATAAGATCATTACTATGCCTTTTCTTAGAAAAAAACACCCAACATTTCTTCTGGTGCTTTAAAACAAATATTACTTTGTTTAGAAAGAGATCACCTATACTTTCCAGCCTTAATTTAGCCTCAAAACACTATACTGAAATTATTGCCACTGAGTGCTGATGCATTTTTTTTCATGAAGCATATAATTATAATTGATAACCCAAAATGGAAATGGGATAATTTTGATTTTATAAGCTACCACCCATACAGATACTGAAAATTTCCACATTATAGCTATAATTGTTTTTTGTCATGCCATAATCCCCTAAACATTATCAACTAATTAATAGCTGAACAATACATAAGGAGATCTGCAGTTCTATGGGTAGAATTGGATATTTTGAAGGAGTTCTGCAGTTTGGTTTTGAAGGCACAGCTCAGAACTGCTTGTGCTGCCTTCATTGGTTATCTTATCTTATCTTCAGGCCACCCAACCTCCAGCCTCACCCTGTGAGTTGCTAACTCCCAGCACTTACAATGAGGTAATCATCACCTTGTAGTGGGGTGGTGTGAATGCTGGTCAGATGGGCTGTATTTTATTAACAGAAATAGGGTCACAAGTCAAATACATGCTTGGGGTCACCGAGCAAATACAAAAGAAGATTAGAGGAACAAAAAAATGTGACTGGAGGGGTAAAAATCCCACTGGGGGTTAATCGAGCAGAAATGTATCAAAGAATGTAAACTACCCTTTCTTTTGTTATTCATCATATGGGACACAGCTCCTGTGTCCTGCTGGTTCCAGCAGATAGGGCATCATCTCCAGAGTGCTGTCCTTTAATGAGCTCTTTGGACACAGACACTGCCAATAACAACTCTGCTCTATTACTACTGCTACCACTCTTAAAACAATAACAAAAATAAGAATTAAAACCATTTAGCATAAATACAGAGATGAAAAGATTTGTTTCACCTAATATTGCACTACCCAATGACTGCCCACAAAACTAAGAGTAAAACAGCATTCAGTGTCACTGCTCTGGGAATCTCTCCTGCCTCCAACATGAAAAGACTGGACCAAGAATTGTCTCCATTAATATACTGATTTAGCTCCAGCTTGCGATGTAAATGAATTAATAAAAGAATTTCTGAAGAGATGGTATTGCCTTGGCACAGCTTTAGTTTTTCTAAGAAAGAATGTCCTTTTGAGTGATGTAATAACAAAAAAGGAGCCAGAAGCCTGATCAGCACAGTAAGTACAGGACTTGGTAGGGCCCAAAAGGCAGCAGTCAAAAAAAATCATAGGGTACTTACCAAGCAGCAGCTGATTTTCTCTTCTGATACATGTTCATCGCTCTTTCTGTGACAAGAAGCAGAAATTCTGTCTTATTTGAACTACACACATTTGTCTAATTCTTTAAAATCCCAGCAGTAGAAAGATTCCCTTTTCATCAATTTCCATTTATTATGCTTGTAGCTACATATTGTAATATGAATTCTTTTATCCATGTATACTGCACATCTATAGATTTTATGTTTTCACACATCACATGAAAAGCATATTTCAAAGCTATTGCATTATCATGTGCCAGAAGAATATTGCTGTGGGAATGCAGACACATTACCAAAAGTACAGAATAAAACAAGGAAGTGAGAGTCAGGAAGGAAGGAATCCTTAGTGCCTCTGACTTACCGTGCAATGTTCATCAAGTCTCTTAATCTTATTTTGGCATCCTTTATATGTAAAAGAAGCAATATGTCCTTCTGCAAGGCTGAAATAAATGTTAACTGGTTCAATCATGCCCTTTGAGAGCAAAATTGGAATTTCTGTCATCAACACCAAGATGAGCCAAATCAGGCTCAGAGACTGTACATCTTTACGTGCCAAAGAATAACACCACACAGATGAAAATTTCATGGCCAGACACAAACTGTGGCAGACGACTGAAGGATTAATGTGAAATAAAATGCAGTAAATTTGAGTTTTCCTTGAACTGAAATCGAAGCATTCCTTCATTACCTCCCCAGTTATCTATATAGATGCTTTCCCATACCATTTATTTTCACTCATTATATCTCTCCTTCTGGAATAGATGCATTTCATCCTGCATCTTTTAGCAAAGTCTGCATTTAACTTATATATTGTCCCTTAAGTTTAAAACTAATTTTGTGCTGAAGTGCTTTGCAGGATTGAACCTTTCTGGGGCCACATGCAGGGTTTTTCTCCTCCTGGGATGATGAGAGCTGTGGCAGTGTGTGCACACTGTGTCAGACCTGAGAGCAGCTGCCAAGTGTGGACACCCACAGAAGGATTTTCTTTACAGAACTATCTTAAAAATGGAAATGTCTGTCTCCTCCAGCTATGCTGGCAGACAGTGTTTACCCAAAGATCCAGATACACAAGACCTTGTTATCAACTGCAGCTTTTACACAACTTTCAAGTAAGTTAGTGGGTTGGAAATCACACATTTTAGAAATATTTTCTGAAGGATGTGATCATATTTGCTGCCCTTGAAAGTGTTTAATGTTGCATGTTCATTGCATATACAAATTGCCACTGAATGGATTTATAGATGCTTAGAAAGTAACAAAGATATTTGATGCACGAAAAAGAAAAACCCATAGAGCTACACTGACGTGCAATTAATAGATTTCTAAAAAGACACTAGCAAAGAGTCTTTCCAAGGTTTACATTTTAGTGGTTTGAGTACTGTCCACTGAAACACAACATTCTGAAGTCTTTCTGCTAACTTGATGTAGAAGCACTACTGAGAAGAGTTAGTTTTTTAATAACATGGTCAAAATATTTTAAGAAATATCACTTCACGAGCTATAACTAATCAAATTGCACCTGTATTATGTGGAGGAGACACACTATCCACTCTGGACAGCAGAACTGAGATGTCCTGTGGTTTGCACAGTGCCAGCAAGCTGTATTACTACTTAAAGGCTTGTGAATAAGAACTTTACTGCAGTCAAAACATATACATTGGGCTCTTCCAGTAAATTGATCACTCAAATAAAAAGAAAGGAATGTTTTTGATCTGCAATGAAGATGAGCAAAAAGTAAGCCTGCTCATCTTAACACTGCATTAGGGGAAAAAATGAACTTTGATCTATCATATTGCAGAGCTGCTTGTATTTCAATGGCAATTTATCAATTTTTAATAGTCAAAGCTCCCAAGTAGTAAAAGCTTCTTAGACTTCCTAATCTAATAGCCATTATTTAAACTTTTCATTCTGTATGATTGACAGAAGCAAGAAAGCAACATCATTTCTTAAAGATCCTTTCTTTTGTACCAGCTGACGGAGTCCAACACCACTAAATTTGTGTAAAACAAGTGAAAAATCCCACCTCAATATATCTGATCTTTACTTAGCAAATCTAACAGACAGCAGAGTGCACCAGCAAGAGGCCTGAGCTCAGGTGGGGATGCAGCAGCAGCAGCCCCAGGGGATGGGCAGGGTCGGTGCCAGCCCTGCCCTGCTGGCAGTGCCCAGCCCTGCAGGCAGCAATGGGGGAGCTCTGGATGTGCCCCAGGGCTGCAGTTTGTCTGTGTGGGCATGGAACAGCTCCTCTGCTTCCTCCCCCAGCCCCAGAAGGGTGGGACAGTCTCTGCCAGGGTGTGGATCCAGCTCCACAGCAAGTCCCAGTTTTCCCTGTATCCCTACGACAGTGGAGAGTGAGGACACTCAGCACCCCTGGGCCTATCACACAAGTGAATCTAAAAAACCTTAAGCCTGTCTTGCTTTAAAAAGGTTACCTTGGCAAGTCCAAAGCACAAAGAGAAGCATTTAAGACTGCAGATTTAAACTTGCATGTTGTTACTGCTAGACATGAAAGCCTAAGGTCAGAATCCAGAATTCAACCACTCTGACTCAAAAATGCATCGATGTATTTGCTAAATGGAAACCCCACTTGCATCACATCTTATCATAATGTCACAAAATGCAGAAATTTACAAATCAGTTTTAAGGCAAAATACATGACAGCAAAATATAAGTACACAAAAACTACATTAAATATCAGTCTTCATTTGTCCCTACCACTTCAACTTACCTCTCAGCTCCCAACTCCTGGCTGCAGTGCACAGCTTGAGATAGTCTAAGATCCATTTTAGAGTGGACTGAAATATAAATGACAGTTCGCACTACACATGAACATAGACAACTGTATAAAATATTTAAATAAAGACAGAAAAGAACAGAGGAAACCAACAGAGCCTTTGGCAGACCCAGCCTTTGGGAATTTAGCAGCTTGAGATTCATTGCAAATTTCATCTTTAATGTTATTTTTAGTTCAATATTTTGTAGCACTCAGAAGTAAATCTTTGTGTGCTGTCTCTCCTCCTGCTTGTGCTGCTTCCTTTTCTGATCTTGTCTTTTAAAGAAACCTAATATATTTTCAATACAATTGATTTGTGACATGTTTTGTGATATTTGTTAAAGTTATCCTGTTTTTTCATACAATTCAGTGAAAACCATTACGCTGTTGTTTCTTTTAAAGTGCTGAACAATGCTTGTCATAACTGAACAAAATGAGACCCCCCAACAGTCTTTGTTCCATCACACCTTGTGTTGCATTAAATTCTCTGACATTAATTTTGATTCTTGGGTTAGAGTCAAACTCTTTTTTTTTTTAACCTCTCACCACTGTTCCAAACACTGCCACGCACAGCGCATTTCCAGAGCAGTTTTGATTTTATCCTAGAATCTGTCCTTTGTCTCTCTCCCAGCCATCTGACTGGAATGGTGCACAAAGCACAGGGCTGGGGGTGATGCACAGGGGATGCAGGACAACTACAGCTGCAAGAAAATGCAAACCACAAAGTTCACACCCCGGTCCACCCCACTGTAGGCTGCTGTCTGACCGTGCTCAGCTGTCTTGTACAAAGCCTACTCCTATTTTTGATGGACTTCCCAAACCTTTCTCCCTCTTGTTGGTGCAGAGATCTCAGGGAACATATTCTCGCATTACTATGCTTGTGATTTAATAGTTGTGCCACAGAGAATGGCCCTAAAATGGGCTGTTCCACCTCTCACAGAACTGAAACCAGCACTGTGATGTGGCAGGGATGGAAACCATACAGGACATATAAAATAAGACTAAGGCTACTTATCTGTGCAGTGTGAACATTGTAAAACTACTTTTGCTTTAATTAATTTTAGTTTCATCAGGCTGCAGTTGGGAATTTTTCCTTTTTTTCACAGAAGGATTCACAAGAGGAGGGAGGATCTTGTCTGATCACAAGGCTTTAAAATTGAAAGAGGTTTTCTTTATTTCAAAATCCAGATTTTTAACATAAAGAGACATCATTTAACAGTTCCCACAAATGCAGGGACTAGGAGCCTCTATTAAATGACCAGACATCAGTCTTAAAACAAACAAAAGAAGTATTTTATCCCCACAGTGCGTAATGAAATTACAGAACTCATGGCCACAGGATGGTGTGGAGGTCAAAAGTGTAAATGGACCATAAAAGGGATTACATGAAATCATGCAAATGAAATCCATCACTAGCTACTAAACATGATGATCAAGATCCAGCCTCCAAATCAAAATGTTTCTGACACTGATCCTCAGAGGGCAGGAGCACACAGGGGAAGAAGGATTGCTCTGTATGAGAGATATATCAGAGTTCATACACTTTTTCCCCAGACATTTGCTCTTCTCACTCTCAGAGGGAAAGCACTGGATATTTTTTCTGACTCAGGGTGGCAGCTACTGCGTGTGTTCTAAAGTCTTCAAAAATCTGAACTCATTTTATTTGACACTGTATGTTTTAGAAATGTTTCCATTTGAAATTCAAGATAATTAGGGGGAAAAGCCTGTAAAGAGTCAAACAGAGGGCAAAAAGAAACAAAAGCATCCAGAAAAGATGGAGTTCAGAACATTTTTAATGAAAGTTATATTTTGCCATAGATTTGTGCATCAGAGTCAAATGTTGCATTACTCATTTTGCACTACAGAAAAATATTTTCCATCCAATGATTGCAAGAAAGGAAGCCCCCAATACAGAAACCTATGCAGTGCCCACCCTCCAAAGGGGCTGAGAGGCTGAAGCAACCTGACAGACCCATCCTGTAAATCTGAAATGGGTCCCTGTGGCCTCTGCAGTGCTGAAATCACTGCTCGCCTTTGCTTTCACTGCATTGAATAATTTGGGCCTCTCCCTTTCTGTGTGAGTCAGGTTGTGAAAACTGAGCCTTCTCTGGCCTCTAGGATTCATAAACACCTGCCCCATTAGCCCACTTTCACTATTTGTCTAATGACAACCACAAGTAATGACCTGACTTGAGGCATGTCAATATTCTGCCAAAAACTACCACTCTGCCCTCTTAGCCACCTCCTCCCACCCACCCATAGGTTATGGAACTGTGGGACGGTTGCCAAAGAAATGCAATAAAAAGTAGGAAATGACACATACAAATAAAATTCACTTACCTAAAAGCCCTGTTCATCAGATCTCTTTGTGCTGCCTCCTCCCCCACCATCCACTCCTCTACTTCCAGCACTTGTTTCTCCTCTCTCTTCATTTCCTCTTCCTTTGCTGCCTTTTTTCTTCACATGTTCTACATTCTGTACTTTTTTTTTCTTCTCTTTTTATGCCCTATGTTTTTTCTTTGGCTGAAACAGAATAAATGAACGCTTTAATAATTTTCCCTTGCTTTAGAGCCAGTAAAGCATTATGGTGTCACTTCACCATTTTCTCTTCCTCTTACCAGTTTTTCTGCCACCACTTTTGTTGTTTTGTACCCTTTTGCTGGCCTTCCTCCATACTCATCAGTCCCTCCTTGCAATTACTCCTTCCTCAGTGACTTCATGTCCTCTGTGTTATGTCCTAGTGCCGTCTGAAATGATCCAGATTTCCAGGTGGATTTTTTGGGCATCTGAAGTTTTGATGGTGGAGGGAGCTCATCCTAAACATGTGAGGCAGTGCTGAGCACTTCTGATGGAAGTTTCTGGGGGCACAGCTGTGGCTTTAGGGAGAATCAGGGATGTGAACTGGAGTGGAGCAGAGTCCTGTTCCAGTAGTCAGGGGCAAAAATCCCCCCTTTGCTTAACTCTAAACCACTTATTTCTCTCTTGTTGCCTTGGCCTTTAAATGGTCTAAATCACTGCCTGAGAAGCCATTCCTGAAATCTGGAATATTTATCCTCATGGATGTCCCTCCTGCCAAAAATACACAATATTAGGAATAGCATTCTGTTTTAACTTGTGGTTTTCCTGGTTCTTAAACCCCCTCTGTTTGTCTGTGGATCCCAGCAGGATTTTGCTGCTCTGATTTGGGCTGCACTTGCTGCAGGAGAGCCTGGCCCGTGCTGAGCTGTGGCCCCTGGCAGCTTTGCAGGATCATGGCTAAACACAAACTGGTGTTCTTTGAGGTTTAGACTGGCTATAAACCACTGACCACATTTTAATTCATCCCTGTGCCCCTTCATTCCTGTTAGGTGCGAGTACATTAAGACTTATAGGGGAAAATATTATTTCAGGTTTGTGAGATAAGGTGGTGAAAAAATGGAAGCAGCACCAGCTTTAGTACATATTTTCTATGCTAAGAATTGAGAGAATGGGGGATTAGGTCTAAAGTAACAAGCAGAGAAAGGGAAAGAGCCTGACTAGCTGAGAATTTCATGCTGTAAACATTATTCTAGAAATAATCTTTTTGTGTTTCTGTTCTTTACCTTTTTAACAGCACAATTACCCATGACAATATCAATTGAACAAGACATTAAAAAAAAAAAACCCACACAAGCCACCTTAATGAAATACCATATGCAGCTCAAACAACAAAAAAGATTCCCATTTTGGGGGCTTCTCTCCATTTATATTAATGATCACTTTTCCTGTGGAAGAATTGCACAATATGGGTTTTTCCTGCTTGTTCATAATAGGTCATTCATTAAAGAAAATACTGGGAAATTATTTTCTGTGTCGGTGGATACAGGATGCCATCTGGGAGCTGAAAAAATGAACAGAAATCAGACCGGAAAAAAAAAAATTAAAACCATGAAATTAGTTACACTTAAGGCAACCAGCTGAATACTTTCACAACCCCAGCCACTCAGACAGGCTGCAGTAATTGGTGCTTTGTCCATTTCCACGAGGGATGCTCTCTCACAAGGGATGGGCTGGGGGTTCCTCCCTGGGTGATTCAGTGCCACATCTCCCCTGGGCTGGTCCCTCTTTGCATTTCCTCCTGCAGTTTCTCACTGCACTTCTGCCCTCCTCTCCCTGTGCTCTGCTCCCTTCATTCCCAGGTGCTCCCTGCCCAGCCCTGTAACCCTCTGCTGCTGTGATGGGTCAGCCATTCTCCTCCCCAGGTCCAAGAACAACAGGTAGATCAGAAAACCTCTTCAAATGTGAAACTGGCTTCTCTGACTCCAGTTCCAGGGTAATCAAGAATTCAGGGCTCATCATTTTGGGGTTAGGTGGATGGCTTTAGTACATCAGCTGATAAGGAAATCACAACAATATAGTTGTGATTCCAGGGTAATCAAAAATTCAGGGCTGATCATTTTGGGGTTAGGTGGATGGCTTAAATACATCAGCTGATAAGGAAATCGCAACAATATAGTGAGGAATAAATTAAGATGAATATGGCCATATGCCAATTTTCCCCCCCTCATAAATAAGATCCTTGTTTACCAAATGTTCAGTTTTGGTTATGTCACTATAAAAATCAAGCAGCTGGTAATTCAGGCTTGATTAGCAGGTCTCCAGTTTTGATTAGTAAATTACTGTAGTAATCAAGGTTAATTCTCATTTCAGAGCTATGCCACAGATTTTATTTCTTCCAGACAACTGGATTTATCATTCTGGAGAAGGAATATTTTAATAAATATTACAAAAATATCCAGAAATAGATGAAAAAAAACAGATCCAAAGGGGCTTTGAAAAAATGGGAAATCAGAGCAGAAATGCTGCTCAAACATGAAACAGTTAATTTCCTAGGAATAAAATTCGAAGCTGCAATTTTGCAGTAGATTTTCACATAATATATGCAGAGATTGCATTGCTAATTCCTTTTACCTAGTGTTTCTATTTCTATCTTTAAAAATTGTTTTCTTTGGATCTTCATCTTTCATTTTAAAATAAAAAAAAAGTATACAGAGAGGCTTAAAAAGAAGCCCAAGAGACCATTATTAGTATAAAGATAAACAGTAGAATGGATTCTAACTGAGCCAGAAAACATCACTTTAGAATTTACATAAAATTTAGTTTTCTACCAAACATATTGCACATCCAGTTCCAGCTCATCTCATAATGAATATTCAAGCTTTCGAATGACCCACATGTCCCATAAGTGAGCAAGAGTCCCCAAAAGCCATCATTGTTGTTGAAGAGGCACAATATTAAAAAACACTGAGAATTCATTAGGGATTTTTTTTTTTTCCATGAAACTTTTACAAAATCTTTAGCCTGCAAATGCTGCGATTATTTGAGCATACAAGTCTGTCAGGGATTTGAGGCTGGATAATAAACTCTTATATGGTTTTTAATTAGGATGATATTATTATTTTCTAGTCATAATTCTGGGTCAGATTCTGTGTATCTTTCTCACATCACTTTTGTATAATTAGAGCCTAAATTAGCTAAAATAAATATGAAGTTTTGCTTTATCTACTCAGTACTGCATGCTTTTCCCAGATAGGAAGAATAGGCAATTTTTAGATCTACTATAATATTCCACCCAAAATATTGAGATAAATCTCCCTCCAATAATACAGAAAGAATTGATTAAAGAAGCCCTACAATATATGTTTATAGAAACAAAATACTGAAAATTCAGTAAAAGCTGAATTCAGTATAAAATTATGCAATTCCTATGTCCTTTGAGGGAAAACCAAAACCACAAACCCCAAATCCCTTTTCTAGAGAAAACATGCCATGTCCTTTTGTAAAAGGCTGACGAGGAACCTGGAATTTACTTCTGTTTCCATATTCCACTGGACTAATTTTGCTACGAGCAGTTTCCTTGTGCCAGTGGAAATGGGGGGTTTGGATCAGACCAGGTTCAAGTGTGCTCCTAATTCAGCACCTTGTTCCCGATGATGGCAAACAGAAAATGCTTCAGAAGGTTCCTCACCAGTGCTAGAAAGTCAATAGCTGTCTCAAGCAAGGAGATCCTTATCCTTCCTGCCTCTTTTCCTTTATAAAGTCCTAGATATTTAACATTAGGTCTTATCTGCATGGTTCATTTACAGCCCTGCATCTAATGACCCAAACATTGGCAGAAAGAGGAAAGCAACCTGATCTATGAACATTTATTTAAGATTAACACTTTGTTAAAATAGCAATCAATTTGAGTGGAAGGTAAGCATATACAGGCTGGATTTACTGAGTATGTTGAGACTTGTCTCACTTTCACACATCAGCAACTTAGGAAGCCCCAAAATTTGCAAGAGAAGAGAGGAGAAAAACATTTTCAGGCAGAAAGCCTGTAGAATAAACATTATACTGTGGGGGGAAAAAAATGGTGTGCTTTTTTTCAGTCTGTGTTATACATGTAAGACAAAATTCACCTGGGGAAGGAAGGGCTGGGGTGTGGGGGGAGCAATTGCAACCAAGCCCTGCATTAATAGGGGACTTCCACAGATTCCTGGCTGGTCTCCAGCAGTACAACAGCTCCCTGAATCTGGCAGGTTTTACTCCTCGCTTTTGCGCATGTTTTTATTTTTGGCTTTGGCTTTCCTCTCCTTTGCAGCTCTTCCAAGTTCCACGGGAGGAAGCACACAGCTGTCCTTCCTCAGGAGCTGCACAGGAGACAGTGGCCCCTGGAACCACCTCTCCCACCAGCACTTCTGATGCAGGCACGTACAAAGAGCTTGAGCTTCATCCCCAGCTCCTCTCCTGGCCAAACTGATTCCCCAAACGGGGGAATTACAACCAGCAGCTTCCAGGCTGCGGTTGCAGCATGGATAAAGATATATTTGAGGATATTAACAAAATTCAGAATAATATTAAAAACTACAACCCCCCAGAAGTTTTGTGTTGCCCTAGTGGGAGATAAAAACTTTGAATGGGAAGGAAGAACTGCCTCTAGACCCCTTGCATATAGAGACAGGGTGGCCAACAACTGACTCTGCTGGGTATTCACCACCCTCTGTCAGCTTCCAAGCAATCAGCATAAAGGGAATACAGCCAGGGAGTCACTGCAATCTTGTTATCCCCTGCAGAACAATAGTTTTCATAAGAGCAGCCTGGCCTAGTGTAAATGAGAAAAGTCATAAGGTTTCTGGAAAGGTATTTATTTTATCCACAGGTAGGATTGCAACACTGAATGTGATAGTCTCTATTTAGGGTGATTAATAATATGTTATGTTGCTTGTTTTGAGTAAAGACTATAGGCCAACTCCTGCCCTGGCTCAAATACCATTGAATCAATTGTTTAGCCTAAAAGAATGGATTACAGGATGTGGCTATAATTTATGCATATAAAAATGCAGAGGATTTTACTTTGGGAACAGTGAATTTTATTTCTGTGCACTGCAGTAGTGCCTAGAACCCGAGATGTTTCTCTCAGGACAGGATCCAAATGCACAGGAATTCCAGGCAGGGGCTGTACCCCAAAGAGGCTTTGATCCAGGCAAAAGACAAGTGACAGCAAACAGATGGGGAGAGGGGCAGAAATGACAAGGTAACTGGGAGATAATTATGATCACTATGCAGTCACAGCACATCAGCTGCTTAACCACTATCATTTTTTTAAGGTGTCACAGCAGAGGAGAGTTTTAAGGGAGGATGTGAAGAAGGGCAAGTGCAGTAGCTTGGTAGATTCTTATGGCAGAGGACCCTTGCAGAAGAAAACAAAATTACTACAGCCCAAAATTTAATAAATCAAAATTTCAAACAAAAATCTGTTGTGAGGGGTGGATACACATTGATTATGGGTGTGATAGGGGAAAACAGTCTTGGGAGAGCCTTTGGTGGGCCTTAAAATATCCATAGGATGTTTTTGGCTGCAAGAGAAAAGGAGGAGCTGATGAAAGGGTGCACACTGGAAGAGGGAAAGGATTAAATATGAATATGGAAAAATGAACATTGCAAATGGACCCATGCAGTGGAGTCAGAGAGAATGGGCAAGGTGTGTGCCTGCTAAAGCTGGAGAAACTGGGACTCAGTGCTAGTTTTCAATTTTGGCCTGTGCTTGTCAAAACTCCAAACTACAAAAATCAGATGGTTTGTCCTAGCAAGCATAAATCTAGAGAGAAATATGTAGACAGACATAATGTATAGAAAGACACAATATCTGGAAAAAAAGCAGGCCTAGAACCTGAGATGATGGTGCTAAAAGAGTCATCACAGCTTTAGGTTTTGTTTTGCACGGCACTGCTGGCATGAGAGTCCCTGCACTTAAAAAGGGAAAACACTTCTGAGACTTGCTATACCTTAGGGCATGAGCAAAGTATATGGAAAAGTGAGAAAAACCGATAACAAAAAGAACAAAAACTCCTCTTTACACATTTTATGCCATTTTGGTTTACTTTCTCTCCATAAAAGTTAGTAAGGCTTATAGTTCAATAAATAAACCACTGAAAACAAACCAATTTTTTTGTCACACATATAAGCTCAAATTTTGTGTGTCATTATGGGAACTGAATAAAAGAAACCTAGGCATGGAACTGCTTACACAAACTTGTAGGAGTAACTTTTGGATAGCCTGAGCAGTTGCAACTCCAATCTTACTGTGAGCAAAAATAGAAAGGACACTGTGCATGCTACTGCAAAGCAATTTTAATATTATAAATATGTTTAGGTGCTATCTAAATTACCACCAGAGCTCTGACCTTGATTACAAATGATCATAAAGTAAAGAATACTTTGAAGTGCCCCAAATTGTAGATCAAAATGGTTGTATATTCATCACTTTGACTAAGATCCAGCCAAGATTTTCTTGGCTAATAAAGACTGTAAATTAAATAGAAAACAGGCCCAGCAAAGAGAGGTCATGGCTGCTTTTTTAAATGCTTACAGTCCTTTAGGGCAGGATGTCTGTGCTGCTTTAATTGTTTAGAGTTTCACTTTCTGCCATGGGAGCTGCAAATGTGCAAGCCTCTGCCTCATAATGCTGCAATATAAACCTCCATTTAAACTTGATGGGTCCCTTCTCATTGGAGTTTTATTTTCCAGGCACTTTTGTGATGTGCTCTTTTATGAGCAGTGTGAATAAATATGATGGCAATATTACCTATGCAAATGGGCAGAACTAAAATGTCTAGGGTTAAGAAAAAAACAACAAAAACTCTGTTTTAAAACAGAACCAAAAGACCCAAAACATCAACTACATTTTTCTTATTTTAATAATGAGTTTGTTCTTGCCAGTCAGCATTTCTCTGCAGCACAAACTACCCACGATCTGATTGGCAAAGTGTGAAAGTGAACCTAATTTCAGTCTTATTTTGATTCTTCTTCAGTGTGTAGATGTGTGACCACCCTGGGGCTGTTCAGCAATCCTAACTTTTGGGAGGATCAGATGCTTTCCCATCCAGTCCACATGGAGACTCTGCCTGGCTGTGCCTGATAGAGTGCAAACAAATATCCTGTTGTATGGGTACCTATGATTTCTCACACCATCCCTAGCAGGGGTGATATGAGCAGAGCTCTACATTTCCTAATAAGCTGATTTTGCTTGTTTGAGGACTCTCCAATGAATCAACTTTTGATTCAAGTCTTGAATGCCAGTTAAAGGAAACATCTTTGGGGATCCTGTCCTTTAAATATAGGAGAAAAACCACTTCTAATCCTGCTGGAAGTGGATCTCCCCAGACTCTAAATGGTTTCTATATTCAAGTAATAAAATCATTGTGACTCACCAGAGCAGGACATTGGATGGTCTCAGATTCTGTCATTTGGTTTGCTTGAAAAGGAGCCAAGAATGAAGATTCACAAAGGAGATTATGGATTTTGTACATCTCAGTGAAAACACGTGATTGTCAGAGAAAAGTGAGCTGTCAGCTCTTTGTGATAGTCATGCAAGGGGTGAGAATGGAAGGGCAGGAGATGGGAGAGGAGCTCAAATGCATTGTGTGCTACTGGTAAAACACCCCATCCTCAGTTATACCAAATTAAAATTTCAGTTGTGCTAGAATCACACTACACTAAAGCGCAGATTTCTCAGGACTAGCCCAGAGATTAAGCTGTTACTAATTAGGATGTCATGATATTACTTAGTTCAAGACACTCTTTTGGGGGAGGATAGTGCAGCAGAAAATAGACAATAGCCAGCGCTTCACCGGAGAGCACAGCTTCTCTGTAAAATTCACATTGCTCCTACTGATTTTTTCCTATCCTCTAAGCTGAGGGTTGGCCAGATTCTCTTTTTTAATTACATTATTGTAAATCTGCAAAAATGAGTCCAATTAATTGATGAAGGTTTTGTAAAAAAATACAACAACAACCAAACAAAAACCACTGAAGTCACGAATGAGACATTCCTATGTTCCCTGTATTCTGCACTGTGCTTTTTCTTTCCCTCAATCCTTTTCACGTTCCTTTCCCAACCTCTCTACTTATTTTATTCCATCCTCTTCTACCCATTCTTATTGATGTTTTTTATGGCTTTGGGTGGGTGGTTAACTGGCATTAGGAAGAAAAGCCATACAAAAACATATCCACATATAGTGCCAGCCAGAGCACCTGCCTCCTTTCTCTTGGTTACCTCAATGTCATTACGAAACAAGCTATATATTTATTATTTAAACAATATTAAACAGTAGGGGAAAAAAAAGAGAACAGTGTGGTTTCCTACAGAAAGAGAAAAGGAGCAGTTAAATGTATACCTTAATTCCTTGCTATTGAGAAGCTGTTACAATAACAAACAGCAGCAAGACTTTTAAATCAGGCCTCTGGAACAAAGCATTCCAGTGTCACTTTTACATTAGTGATTGCAGTTGATGTCATTTTCACAAAACAAAATTATAACCAAAATGGATATTTCAGGTCAGAGTGCCACAAAGAGTATATAGATACATTTCCATCAATAAATCTGCCCTCTTCCTGCCCTGACATAAGTGTTCAACCCCTTGTGATTGACGTTTTTACCACTAAATTATACTATGTCTGCTTCTAGAAGAAATGTCTCCATTACAAAATTAGCTAACCATCAACATAACATAAAATAACTTCAACATGGTGTCATTTCACAAGAATATTGATTCTCACAGACTTACTGGATTAAATCCTGGTTTCCCATAAAAGGAGTAGCCATTATGTCTTTGGTGGACAGAAAAATATATGTCATGGAAAGATGTATATTGGGGTGATTAAAACTTCATTGCAGAGCTCAGAAGCACAAGATTTTGTCCTGTGGCAATCTGAAATTAAGAATATGGTCAAATTATACATAAGAACAAGGCTAAAAACCAGCTACAAGTCTGTCATTTTATTTTCCTCTGCTGGAAGATACTTTTGACTATTGATTGCACAGGAAAAGTCATCAGTTATTCTAGACTGACTCCTGAGTCTGACAAAGACCTAGTGTAGCTTTTCCTTCATTTACCTCACCTTCAGTGCCAATACCTCACACCTCACAGGATGCTTTGACTAATACCTGAAAAGACTTTGAAATTCTTAGCTGAGCAAAGCTATTTAAGGGCAAACAACCACAATATGTAGCTGTAGTTTCTTTGTATATCAAAGCTCTAGAAAGACAGGCTACTTAGAGAACAGATTTTTATTATGGCCTTCTCCACTCTGTTTTTATGAGACTTGCCCTGTATTTAGCACTGAAATAATGAGCTAAACTCATTCTGGGCAGAACTTTGTGATTTTAGTGAAATTACATTGGAGATAAATTTGGCCCAATTCTCTGTGGCGACCTGCATATCAGAGAAGTGTCTAAAGGAGAAAATACCACTTCTATGACCACAACTCACTCCAGGTACACACAATATTTTGAGTTTCAGCCTGTTTTCTACAAATGCAGGTGAAAAACCATGTCTCCATCAAGAGAGGCCAATGTCAATTGTTGTACACACTGTGCTGTCCTGAAGGCTCCTGCTCTGTTCAGGGCTGGTGGTGTGCTCAGAGAACAGGAGTGAACAGCTGCCAGATTCCTCGCTTTCCATCAAGTACTTGTCATCTCTCCTCATCATGGAATGAGAGTTTACAATCCCACTGGTGCTGCACTCCCTTGCACAGGAGAGCTGGGTGCCATGCCAGCTCCATAAGAGCTCTCAGTAAGAGGCGTAAGAGACGTGGGGCAAGCAGCAGGCTGCTGGGGGGGATGGCTGATCCAATCCCAGCATCCCATGGGGAGCTGCTCCGCCCAGGGGAGGAGCCAAGCATTCCTACCTGGATCCAATCTGAGCTTTGGGACACCACAGCAGCCTTTGCCCCCTGCACTGCCAGAGGAGCAGCTTTCTGCTGCCCTGCATGGCCAGAGGGAGCCCAGGCCCATCTGCAGCAGCCCTGGAGCTGCAGAGGAAAACTCCCCCCTTGTGCAGGATCCCTGCTGCAGCAGAGCCACAGCTGGCACTGCAGGAGGGCTGAGCCCCCCTGGCATGGGGCTGGGACACTGCCCTGACACACAGGGGGCAGGGACTGCTCTGACTCTGACAGGGTTGTTCTGTGTTGTTTTGTATTACTGCTTTATTTATTCTACTTTTTTATTTTCTTCCCTAATAAAGAACTGTTATTCCTGCTCCCATATCTTTGCCTCAAGAGCCCCTTAATTTCAAAATTATAATAGTTTGGAAGGGAGGGGGTTTACATTTTCCATTTCAGGGGAGGTTCCTGCCCTCCTTAGCAGACACCTGTCTTTCCAAACCAAGACAAGGTATTCCTTGAGAAGCAAAACCGCATCCCTTGACCACACCTTGTGCAGGTTTGTGGGGCAGGGGCACACGTGGGGTTCTGCTCAGGAGATCCCTCTTATCCTGGCTCTGTGTGGCAGGGAAAAGGAGCACTTCACCTTGGGAGAATCAGTCTGTGGCAGCCTGCTGGTGAAGGATAGTCTGTCACCATTCATCCCTGCCCATTAAGGCTCGGAGAGGACAATGTTACCAGTCTCTGCCCATTCAATCCTTTTTTGTTGGCACATTACTATTTTATCATTTTGATCTTCTCCCTACTGAAGATAAAAGACACCATGGGCGGGATTCATGAATGACTACTGTTATTTATCGACCCAGGACTTTTTGAACATTTTTTCCCCTCTGATTCATGAACCACTTTTCCATATTCGAAAAGCAGTTCATAAATCGTTCAGCACCAGCAGAAATTAATAATAATGAATTCATTTACATAAAAGGACTCATCCTGCCAGTTGCTGATAATGTTTGAAGCCAGAACCTTGTCGGCAAACAGGATTTTTGCTGGCAGTGCAGGAAATAATCTTTTGTTTATAAATTAATTAAAATATACTTTTCCTCTGCTTTTTAGAGCTGCTGTGGGGATATGTTACATTGGGCAACATATTACGCATTTTCTTTTCTGCTTTGGTTTTTTCCCCTAAAAAATGGTATTGCCTAGAATGGGAAAAAGGATATTTGGTAGCATTAAGAGTCAGATTTTAAGAGAGAGTAATGTGTTTTGATTTGTTTTAATGTTTTGAGTGAGGGTTTCTGCCTAAACCATTGGCAGTTGCATTTCACACGGGTCGGTTGAATGTATTCTTTCCTGTGGATCCATCTGTGTTCAGCCCTCCCCTCCCTAAGTCTCATCCTGAGTTTCAAATTCAAGTGAACTTAAAATCATAACAAGAACCTCCCACGTTTCCTCTGAGCTGAAACCCACGAGTTTCACATGATTCTGATGCAAAGCTATCTATAATCAGTCCCAGGTTTATTTTTGGAAAGGAAGGGTGACCCCGAGTGAACACTTCCACAATGCCAGTCAAGGGGTAGAATGTGTGAACGGATGTTCAATGCCATGCTTTGCCACACAAGTGCTGTGTCTGTTCCATTAGATCTGAATGCCCCAAAGGCAGTGCCCCTTCCCCAGGACCAGATTTACATCACTTACCCAAAAAGAAGCTCATGGCCTCGCTGTGCCGTGGGACAAATTTCACAGAAAAATAACATTTACAAGCCCACCCCATAAATTTTCCTTTGGATCACCAGCCCAGCAGAGCCAGCACCACACAGCCCTCACCTCAGAGCTTTCCTGGCTGCCCTCACACTCCTCCAGGGTACTCCATGTGCCAGGGAGATCCAGGGCTCCTGTGAAGCATCTTCTCTCCCCGTGTGCTCTTCATGGAGACTCCGTGCCTGCAGCAGAGTTCGGCTTCCAGGTCAGAGCCCAAGGCTACAGAGTGTGCACAGCAATAACCAACACTGCTGCATTTGCAGCTGCTCCTTGCATTCAGGCCCAGCTCTTTACAGAGAAAGCCAAAGAGCCCATGCATGCTGCTTTTCTAAGTCACAGACAACAGCACTCGGGGAAATTTGCAAGGAGGGAAAGGAAATAACCATATGAAGATCTTACACAAAAAAAATAGCCTAATTACCTCTTAATATTTTGAAGAGACTAAAACACTTGAGTGTCAAGTATCATTGCAAATGAGTGGAAATATTTCTTAGCTTGTTTATTTCTTTTTGTACAGCACCATTATTGGAAATTGGGATATGGGAAATGATTTGATGGTTTATACAATTTTTTAGCGTTGGAATTTGTCATTTGGTACTCTGATTTTTATTTGTATTTAAGATTTTCCTTGGCATACACAGAACTGAGTGCTATCACAAAGAAAGACTAGAATTTGGAAATGTGTATTATTAGTCTGATCTGCATCCTATGTATGTGTAGGGCTTCAATAGAAAAATCACTTTTAAAAACTACAACAAAAGGCCTCAATTGTCTGTTTCTACTTTTGCTCTTAATTGGCGACATCTGGGTTTGTTGGTATTGAATGAAACTTTTATTTTGTGTTTTTGAGAAGGAAGAGTTGGCTGACTAGTTGTCTTTATATGGTTTAATTTCCTCTCATGTCCCCTTCTCTTTCATTTCACTGTTTGAAGACTTCTAAGGTAAATAATAATGGAGCCAAAAGAGCTCTCCAGACAATTCACTGGACTGTTCTGAGCTGAACCACTTACCTGGAGCATGAACCTGGGCAGCTCACTTCAACTTTATGTCTTCATCTGTAAAATAGAGTTAATGATTCAGCTTAGAAAACTTTGAGTTATGCTCACCAAAATCATGATATAAATTTAATATATTATCCTATTAGTATTCAGATCACTTTTTCTATGTAAGCTTCTATGTAACAAATGGCATGTTGCTTCTCCAGTCTGCTTGATGTAAGTTTGGGTAATTATTGATATTACCAGTTACTGCCAGTTTATACCAGTGTGTGACCAGAAACAGCCCATCATAGGGTTGTTATGGCTGTATTTGCTACATTTGATCCTTGGCTTTAGCAACTTCTTATGGACTTCAGTAAAAGGAGATAGAAAAAGGAGAATATTTGGATGTGGATCAGAAAACAGAAACTGGAATCAAGCTTCTCAGCAGAAATCATCTGAGGGAGAGACATTTTACTCTCTGTGGCAGTAAGATGACATGCTAAGCAGACTGAAAGCAACATTCATAATTTTAGGAGCCCACTTTCCTCAGTGCATAAATTCAAGCCATTGAGATTGTGACGGCTAAAGCATTTGGAGAGGTGATTGTGACAAGGACAGGAGAGAGGAGGGCTCCTGGATCATTCTGTCAGCAACACCAACTGAAACTGTGTTTACTACTGGAGAGGAGACAGCAAACTGGGAAATAATTTCAGCTTAAGGTTCCCTAAAATACATTCCTGTCCAAGCAAGGAAACTGCCAAGTGCAGACTGCAAACAGAACAGGAGCTTTATCTGACTGTAAGACCCTGATTCTTCACAACCCTCAGCTGCACAAGGATCTTCAGCAATATGCAAAGTTCCTGCACACTAGACAGGCTTTGGAAAACATCCTACTGCAAGTGAAACTGAACTATGAAAATGTATCAGCCTGGATGAATGGATGCCTGTTGGGACTTGCAAAGAGCCACTAAGCCCTGATCCCTGCAGGAGCTGCAGATGTTGCTGGAAGCCACTGCTAACAAGAAGCCAAGTCTGTAGCTGGAGCTGCTCAGCACCTCTGAGGATTTGGCCTCCTATTTAAGCAGCCCACAGACCCTAAAGCCCAGTCCTTGGAGGCTCCTGAATAAGCTTTAGGAGGGGGAAATATCTGAGGCAAGCTTTCAACCTTCTCAATTAGCTTCAGTAAGGATCTTCAAAGTTATTTTCATGAGGGAAAGGGATGGAAAAGTAACTTGCTTAAAGGAAATCTGAAAGTCTGGGTTCTGTTCCTGTCCTCTCCAAACATAGCAACAAAGTTTTCAGGAATGGGCCAGGTCACAAAGGCAAGCTGGAAAAGAGAAATATAATAAAGTCAGAAGAGTTATTGCGAGAATCAATATGTAAATGCAGTCATGGTAAATGATTCTGTTACTCATTTTCACATTTCTGCAAAAAAATAGAAATGTTTTTCATTTAACAAATAATCCCAAGATTTTAAAACATCAAATAAACTCTTTGTCACATTCTTGTCAAGCACAGGAGATCCTACCACATGGTCTTAGTAGAAAGTACTGTAGGGCATGTAAAGCAAATGGCAAGTTTTAAGAAGCAATTGGTATATGGATTTTAGTTTCTTTTCTGGCTTCTTTTTTTTTTTGCTTGATAAACTGGAGAGCATAGCCATGAGATGTCAAATGTCTTACCATTAGTCTCCAGGGAGAAGTCCCTGTCTCCTTTCTGCACCAGGGCTTGAATCTCCAGTAAAAATATTATAATCTTCATTCAGTAGATGCACTGCTGCAAACTTTGACAGATCATCAATTGGATTTCCCAAAATTCTTAAAACAGACTAAATATCCATGAGACTAGGAAAAAAAAAATCAAAGAAACAAGAATTTGCAACCCCCAGCATACTTGGGTTCTTTATATTCACATGATGACTTCTGAATGTTCAGGGATTAAGTCTTAAGGTATATTTTTGGGATCACACTTTCAAGCTTCCTACATAATCATGAGACCTAGAAAGTTTTGTTTTACTTTAAAAAAAAAAATTTCTTTTTGCATTTGTGGGAGCTGAGGGTTTAAATAAAGCATCAAATACCTCGAAGTTCACGATGAAGTAGTAAGAACTGGCAAAGCTGCCTATGATAACAAGCAAAACTCATTTCAGAAGCTAGTAGAGGAGAAGGAATAAAGTACAGTTCAAGACAGGAGAAGGTTTTGAAATGTTACCAGTTTGGAAAGGTTGCATGTTTTCATTAGCTTGGCACTGATGTGAGTGGCTATCTCAGCTTTTTGTGCCCAGGTGTGAGTTTTTTGTGGGCTTCTCTGTGAGTTTTTTGTGGGCTTCTCTTAGACTAAACCACTCACTAACTATTTCAGTCCATTCCCACTATTTCAGATTATATATCTATTTGCATCATCTTATTTTGTTTATTTTTCTGTCAGAATTTTCCAAAAAATGAAAATAGGAAGCTCCTGTTGCCTCCTTTCTTGCCTTGGGTGTGGCATAGTGCAGAGGCACAGAGGGGTCTCAGCACAGCTCCTCCTCCTGCAGAGCACAGGTTCCCACTCCTGGCAGAGGGAATGCTGCCCTGCCCTGCCCTGCCTGCTCCACTTGCTGTGATGCACCTCTTCCCAAGCCATGGGACATCCCTGGGTGGCAGAACTCTCCTCAGAGGCCAGTCAGACACTGTGGTGTTTCCCAAGGAGCTGGAAGGAAGGTTACTCTTTTTGTGACCCACCTATTACCTGAGAAAGCAAAGAGCCTTTCTGTCCAAGCCCTGCTTCCAACAGGAGAGGAGGAGGGAAAAGGAAAGGGGAAAGAGCAAAAAGGAAAGGGGAAAGGAAAAATATCTCTGTGTGGCTGGTATCTCACACTAGTGCCACTGTAAATTGGCTGCATTTGAAGCAGCCAGGTAGGCATCAGAACAGGCAGAAAAGTTGAAAGGATCAGCCAGAGCAAGGCTTCCCAAATATTCTTGAACTGTCTGATTAATACCAACTCTCAAAACTTCTCAGATATTACGAGACACCAGGTTTCTCCCTGTGCCAAAAGGGTCATTATTTCTAAGGACCTCCACCTTCAACCACTTGCAAAGTAAGAGGATCTCACCTCTACTCCTCACAAAGATTATTGAATCTGCTCTTAAAATCTCTTTGGCATGACACAACATAATTACCTTCTAGGAAGCTACTTCCAGTGCTTCACAGCAGGAAACTCTGGCTAGATCCTTCACAGGACACCATCTCTGTTTTCCCCAGCAGACATGAAAGAAAATGGAAGGCAGATCCATTTTCTTCTCCTTCCTTGCTTTTGCTTCTCCATTCAGCTCCAAGCAGTGTCTTGCAAGATATGGAGTGGGATTCTGGTGTATCTAGAACAGAAGGTTTCTCTCAAGCCCTAGGACAGAACCCCAAAGCATAAGAAATAGAAACAGTGATTTGAACTAACTGGAACACTTCATTTCACTGTCACAAGGGAGGAATCTTGGGTTTAACTAATTATTTTATAAGCTCTTACAAATTCATGAAGGGTTACATGGTAAATGATGGATGTATTTTTCTTAAATAAATGCATGTATTTATTTATTTGGTACTTTCAATAGATGTTTTACATATAGGATTATATGATAACCAGCTCTAAGACTTTATAAATTTATGTAATATTTACCTAAATTAGATATCTAGAAATGCCATGGAAGTTGCTTTCTACTTTTAAAGGTCACAAGTTTTACAGTTTCAAACCCCTGGTACAAAGATAGAAAGCATATGGTACATGTTTTAATAGGACTTTTTAAAAATTTGAGATACTGAAGAATATGATCAGGCATTTAACATCATTTAATACCTCAGTTTCTTAAAGACACATTACAGCTGTGTCATAGAAGTGAAACATAGAAATGGAGACAAATTTTAAGACAAGGTGTGGCTGATGAGGTCATTGATGACCTCGGTTCCACCACTGGATCAAGGTAGCTGCCAGAGCAAATATAGAAATTCTTCTGGTGCAAAACCCAGCCTACTTCAGTTCTATCACAGTTCTATCCCCCTTTTTGGATTACCAAAGACATACAAACACTGATCAAAGTACTGACCATATACATCAAAAATAATATCACAATCATTGTCATTAGACTATGAAAGTCAGCATTGTTCAGGAAGCAAGAGCATGAATTGTAGGATTATGAAAATCTGGGATGAACTATGGTGCAAATGATAAAGTATAAATTTAGAAAAAAAATTATAACTGCTTGAATTCATATAATACCAGGCTGCTCAAGAAATGCTGAGGGACTGCTACCTCCTAGTCTGTTTTCATTTACAAGTTCACTTTAGAAATGTTGAAGGATCTGTACGTATCAGAAAATTGCTCACTCACTGAAACCAGCTATTTTTAAGGTTTTATTTAAGGGAGATAATGAATAAGACTAAATTGATGCCAGGCATGAAGCAATTTTAACCAATACATTCAAAGCCTATAATACAAAATATTGGAAAATTATATGTACAGTAATCTCAAGTAATGAGATGTTAAAATTCCTTAGAACCCAGAAACTCTTCTATTCATTCTGTTCTTCTTCTTTCAACCTCACTGTGGGAGGCTCCATCTCTGACATCTTTATATATGATGTTCTCATTTCAAAATGCCACTGAACCTTCAAATGAACACTTGCCTACGATCTTTGAATTCAAAAAACCTTAAATCAAGGTTTTTATATTTTAGTGCACTCAGCCATAATATGCAGTGAAAGAATTTTGGTATTTAGTCTAAGTCTTATTTCAGAAGAAAGGAAAAGACGATTCTCAAAGTGAAAACAATAGTTCAGTAGAATGAAATACCAGCAGTACTGGGTAATTTCTAGACAGGATGTTTCAAACATACATTGAAAAGCGAGGGAAATGAAAAAACCTTTAGAAAGTTAACTCTGGAGCAAAATACAGTATTTTTATAAGATTTTCTCATATATTATCATGAAAGGATGAAAATAAAATGACATAGGGCAAGCAGTGTGTGTACAGTACCTGGAGCCTGGCACCTATTCCCAGTGTGTGGGATTTGCATGAAGAGCTTTGAAGATCTCACTCCTGGTGGACATTAGGAAAAGGCAAGCAAGGACAGCTTGATGCTCTGTGGTGGACACAAAATTATCATGAACACACTTCTCTTATATGCTTTAAATCAACCCTTTTTTGACACTGGGCTGTCAAGATTTTAAAAGTTTTAAATATTTTCCGAGGCCACTTGTTAGAGCAAACCACCTTTTATACAGCCCTTGGTTAATCACCTACACACACACAATTCAATAGGATATAAACTAAACCAACTCTCTAAGCAATTTGGTGCAATGATGCAGATCTGCTGCTAAAGTCTCAAGTCAACCTTGTGTTTCCTTTTTTGAGATTACCTCCCTGAGCAACCTGTTCCAGTGCCTCACCACACTCACAGTAAAATAATTCTTTCTAATCTGTGTTGCATTTTCCCTCTTTCACCCTGTACCCATTACTCTTTGTCCTGTCACCACAGCTTCTGAGGAAGAGTCCCTCTCCAGCTTCCCTTCAGACACTGGAATTTGTTCTCAGGTCTCCACTCTCACTATGCTTAAATAACCATCAGAGGCACTGAGAAATTAAAGCTTATTTACACAAAAATGTTATAGTTTAACTAGTGGCAGAAACAACAAAAACACAGGTATCTCCCTCCTTCTGACTAATCTTAAGATCTGTAACTGACAAGAAACATATTAGGATATTTTTCACCCTACCTGAGTGAGACTGTCATGAGAGCTGTGCAGCATGGGGGGCAGAAGAAAGCACATTTTATATGGATGCACTAAACTTACAGATGTGAGCAGTGCCCAGGCAGCTGAGGAAGAGCACTCTGCTGCAGATCCTGGTGGCACAGCCAGCACTGCACACTCCCCACTCCATCCAGTGCAGCTGCTGCCCTGTGTGTGTGCACTGCTCCATTCCCTTCAGGATGCAATGCTCAGACCCTTCAGGATGCCCTGCTCCTGAAATGCTCCATTTGGGGTCCCATTCCCTTTGGGATGCCCTGCTCCCTTCCCTTCCCTTCCCTTCCCTTCCCTTCCCTTCCCTTCCCTTCCCTTCCCTTCCCTTCCCTTCCCTTCCCTTCCCTTCCCTTCCCTTCCCTTCCCTTCCCTTCCCTTCCCTTCCCTTCCCTTCCCTTCCCTTCCCTTCCCTTCCCTTCCCTTCCCTTCCCTTCCCTTCCCTTCCCTTCCCTTCCCTTCCCTTCCCTTCCCCAGCAGCTCCCTTTGATGCACAGGCTGCTGGAACAGCTCCAGTGCTCCAGAGAAAAGTGAGCACCTGAAACAGATCAGCTGATGAAAATAAAAAGAGGATGAACAAAAGAGCAGTGCAATGCTCACTGCAGCCCTACCACAGACTTTAATTTTCAGTATTTAAGCCCAGCCTGTGGTTGGTGTTACACCATGACAGCTGAACAAGTCAGCATTTGAGGTCTGCTACACTAAGGACACGATAAGTCACCATCCTTAATTTGGAATTATTCAAATGCTCTGACCTCAGCAGATGTAATGAATGTTAATGCATTTGCATTCTGATAATTCAGGGATAGATGCAATAGATGAAGAGAGAAATCAGAAAGGGGTGAAACAAGGCTCAGTCTATAGCACCAATTTTTTTTCAGGTGCTAAATCACTTTTTCCATTTTCAAATTAGTCTGAGAGGAAAACCAAAAGTTAAAACAGTTACCAGTTTGCACAGTTACTCCTTTTCACCTAAAGAGGATATAACCACCATGTTATTCCCATATATACACAGATGAAAAAAAATCTTGGATTATTATGAATGTAAAAATACAGAAGGTAGGTATAGCTCTGGAAAACAAATAAAGGAAACTTTCATTATCAGTCAGAGCTTCTTAATAATATGTATTATTTTGATCAGAAAATGATAAAACATTTTCAAATTAAAAAAAATAACAACAACCTTGTAGAAAAGTGTAAGCATCTACAAGTTAGATACAAGCCAACTGAATTTAAATATCTAGACCTGAAAGTAAAAACTGTACACAAGTGATCTCTCTTAAATAGATTTTAGTGCTTCTTGATTTAGATACTTGGCTAAAATCCTGCAAAAGTTACTATACTTATTAAATGACTTTAGGAGTTTTTGCACCTAGAAACATGTAAGTTCACACATATACAAGTTCTACAGCAACAAATGTACAGAAATTTTCCAACCCCAACATTTAATATACAGGTTAAGAAGATATTTTTATGTGTTGCAGCAAAGGTTCAGTAAGTTCACTGGTGCATATATTAAAACTGTATCTATCTTTATGGCGTTGTTGTTCTTGATCAGGTTTTACAGAAAGACATTAAAGACAGATTAAAGACTGCTAAGTGCATGAAATATTAAGAAACCCAATTAAATATCTAGCTACTTTAAATATCTAATCCAGCTGTGGAACACCATTGAGTACAAGCCAACACAGGGTGTGCTGGGAGGTGCAACTATTGCTTTGTCATTTGTGGTGTTGAGTGCCCAGCAATGTACATGGCACTGATGAGGTTAAAAATCTTCCCAGGAGGAACAGAGGAAACCTTTTCTTCCCCAGAGGGGTTGCCCCAGCTGCTGGATAAGCAGACAAGTTCCTCCAGGTGAGGATGCAGGAGGGTTGATTGAGGTAGCCCAGCCATGAAGAAGCCTGCTGGGATCAATTAGGCCGACCCAGATACAAAAAGTGAGAAGATTCATTTGATCCTTTATTACTCCTGGTTCCCCACTCTTGACTCCAAGCTGGGGGTCACAGAACTGAATTTTGAGGAGCACTGTAAGGTTGATCTGTTGTTACCAGTTTGTCAGTGGAGTACCTTGACAAATTAATTTCTCTGTAAGCAATAGAACCTCATTCCTTTTAGACCTGCACAGGAAAAATATAAACCTCAATATCTTAATGTAGTTTCTTTTCCTCCCTACTTAATAACAGTTTTTATTTTAATTTGTGGTCCCAGATCTGCCAATAGGCTAGCCAAATATTCATCACAGGATGCAGAGCTAGGATTGTTCTCTGTGAAGATATTGGCTTCTGGAACAGTCACATCAAGAAAAGAAATCTAGTGTGTTTCCTAAGTTATGACATAATATTAATTATTTTTAGAAAGACTCTCAAAAATTTGAAATACATAACCTGTGTTAAGAACAGAAAAATGGCCATGGTGTGTTAAAAACATTATATATGGGTCAGCTTTTTGGTGCTGCTTGGACAGAAGCAAGCCTGGGACTGAATACCCCAGTGAAATGTGAAAAATGGGGATCACAAACCCAGGCTTGCTTCAATACAGCACTGAGTGTTTTGGTTTTGTGGTTCTGTTTCTCCAGTGTGACAGTCTGAGCAGCCCTTGGTGCTGGAGCTGAGCCTTCCCCCAGAGCTGGAGGCTGCCTGCAATGCACTGCAGCCTCCTGACCATTCCAAACACTGCCTTCTTGTCCAATATCAACCCCAAAATATCTGGAGAAGGGCAAGTAGAGGGGGAGATCAGTGTGCCACCCAGCAGAACTCACTGTAGAATGTTTGCTCTGGTAGTACAACATTCACATTTCTTCCTTTCACTAAATCTCTTTGCACATTTTATTTGAATGAAAGACAGCCAGGGATTAAAATTACTATTGCCTGATTCTTCTATCCTCCATTATATAATCAGGTACAAGTAAAATCCCTGAGGCAGAACAAAGCTTTATTGACTGGAAGCAGACACAAACCTGTCCTATTATAATTAGGGAGAGTTTTGAATTGGTTTCAAGGGACTGTCAGAAATAGGCTTCAGAAAGGATGCATGAAATATCTTGTCTTTTGTAGATCCTCCAAAGCTATGTGCTCTTAGAGCACACAAGAACATATTCCAGTTCAGAAGAGCAGAAAACCATGAAACATGTGAAGCTGCTTTGCCAAGGAGGAAGCCCACTGTAAATAAAGATGCGGAAAAGAAGGGGGGTGTGTGGGGAAACCCCCAAAAATTATATAAAAAAAGTTCTGATAGAAAAAAAAAAGGCAAAAAGAAGAAGCAAAGACCAGTTTTGAAAAAAAATCCAAAGCAACCAGTCAACATGGAAAAAAAACCCCTCAGAGCCCAAAATAAAATTCCCTTTTTTTCTCTGAAAAATGAAATCTGTTCTAACAATATGCCTACCCATGGTTTCATGGCTGCCTCACAGCTCATAAATTAAGCAAGTTCTAACCTGAGCACACTTAATGCTGAAAGAGCCACAATGTTTGATTCTGTAGACTCTATTCATCCTATGATCTATGGAGGTGTTAAAATACCTCATGTTGGAGGAAAATTAACCAAAGAAGAATGGAACAAGACTCATGCCTTTGAGGTCCCTCTGGCATTACTTCTAACAGGACATGTGTAAACACTGCTGTTCTGGACAAATTTCAAATGGAAAGCAGAGGTAATAAAGAACACCAAAGTGTAGTAGTGTCAGTTAGAAAAATTATTGTTTCCATCCCCTTTTAAAGATTTTAGACCAGTACTGGTGCAACTGTTTTCCAACAAGAGCTTTACCTCTAAAGAGACCATGTGCACTGCTCTCCAGCCTCACCTAGAAATATATGGGGATTTCAGCATGACTGTTTTAGTTTATTTCCATTCGAACTGAGGCCTTTTTAAGTAGCAAACAGGACTGCTTTACTGAATTCTTATTTCTCAGTGCTTAACATTCCTTTGCAGACAAAGAGCACTTAATAACTGCTCAAGCAAAGCAGTGAATTGATAAGAAAGGACTATTGTAATCATCACTTCCACAGTAGCCATTCCAGTGGCATATTTATATTGTAAGACACGTTGGGATGCAGCCTCCTGTACACTCAGCTCTGCAGAGCAGGAGGGGAGGTGCTCTGGAAAGCAGCAAGACAACACTGAACATGTGAAATGTCTCTTTGTGCCTGTCTGAGACAACACTGCTGCCATTGTACAACATGAAAAAATGATGTCCATTTCCATCAAAGAACAGCAAAATAGAGAGATTTTTATTGTGGTTAGCCTGAGTTCAAAGCTTGGGGTAACACACTTATGGATGAACAGAATAAACACTTACACTTAGGCTTACTGTATACAGCTTAACGAACACATATGAAGATCATATAAATAATTCACATTACTCAAGAGGTGGTGAGTTGAACAAGTCCCTTCTGGTTAAAGTTATTTAAAGATAAGGTGAAGTTAAGTGAGTGATGGCACAGTTACAGAGGCCACAGTCCAAGGGGAATTTGGACAGTCTAAGTTACACTACCAGAGTGATTTGTGCAGAATTATGTCAACTTACAGATCTTTAGACCTTTAGGGAAAAGGAAACGTCTGATCTCTAAAAGAAGTGATACAAGATGAGTATTGTACAAAGGACAATTATGCTTTACTCAATAAACTATTTCTATGAAATAAAACTGGACATCAGCGAAGCACAAATGGCAACATTACAGAGCAGCTGGAGAGCAACTTCAGTGGCAACAAGGAAACTCTCTCATACTAAAGAGTTGAAGCAAAAAAGCCACCCTAAAAAAAGATATAATCCTTTTTAGTCAAGTGTTGTCAAGTCCCTCTTCTGTAGCAACTTACAAATACGTAATGGATCTATCCTGTATCTCCCTAGTATTATATTTTAAGCATTTAATTGAAGCTGTAAATGTAGAAGACGTTTCTAGAGTCACTACTCTGTGACTGAAGGTAGTGAGTCATTATTTTTGGCTGACTATTAGCCACAACCATCAAATTCATAAATCAATCTATAATCGAGATTTTGGCTCTGATTTAGAAATAACATCAAAAAAATAGGTAGCATTTAGTCTTTAATATTGCAATAAGCCTGCAATGCTATTCCTGTTGGAAGGGTAGGATTATAATGCCAGTCTCTTTTATTTTATAAGTAGTTATACATTCATTTTGCTTGATAATTATAAGCAGTATCCTGAACCCTGAATTCATCATTGCAATATTACTGAAAATTCTATCATTTAGAAGCAATGCAATTCAGCCAGCTTTTTTCAATAAAATTTACAAAGCAAAAGAATCTCCCTTTCCAGTGCCTTCTAAACACCTTTGTTTTGGATGGTCAAAATGCTAAGAGCATTCCAGTTCAGTAGCTCTGGTTCAGAAACATGCATAACAGTTAACAGTAATGACAAATAGATATAAAAAATAAGCAACAATCCTCGCTGCACTGAACTTTGCAATTTAACACTTAGTTTATATTTAATTAATTCAGAAAGTGAAGAACTTCAAAACTGGCTTTGAACAGGCTGTTTGTTAAAAAAAATAGAACATTTATGTTTTCACTGTTGTTTTTTCAAATGTGATGTGACAAAGTGAAAAAGCTGCATGAAAGTGTGGTTCTTTGTGTGATGGAAGTGGGATGCACCTACTAGTCTCACATCATCAAAGAAACAGACATATATCTATAATTTATGCTTTGCTTTAAGCTTCCGCTGATCCGATGTGGCTTTTTCAGACAACACAGGCAGCCCTGGCACAGCCTGTCAATCATCTGGGCATGCTCAAATTGTAGACCATTAGTAGGAGAGACAGCAAAGTTTCTTTAATGACGCTTTTATATGTGGTGTGTTGGCAGTGAAACAGAGAAGAATTGACTTGATCAATGCATTAGTCTAATCATGGGGTTCCTGCTCTTAATTTCTTTTGTCGGTAATTTCCATACTCAAGCAGCATTCAGGATACTTGTAAAGACACACTTAGAGCACTGCATGATGTATGCAGTCACCTATAAAGCATGTCTTGGATACAGCTCTGTAGGAAACAAGGAAGAAGGATAGGGGGCCAGTCAGATTTTTCTTTGAGCTACTTTTCATGTTGTGAGAATTACAGTACCTTAGTCAAAAAGAGGACGTTTCCATCTTTTATATATTATATCCCTCCCCTAAAATAAAAGCTCATATCTTCCAAAACCAAAAAAAAGCACACCAGATGACAGCACGTTTGATTCTCACAGGCTGAAAAATATTGCTTCTCAAGCTGAAATACAAAAATATTTCTATTTATCTATTAATATAGAGAAACAGTGTCTAGCAAACAAGTTACACAAAGACATTTTAAAGTGTCTATTTATGAGGTGTTATAATTAGACCTTTGTCTGGTATCTACAGGGCTCTGGCTGGGGGTCCATTTCAAACTATTAGGATTTCTTCAGAACTTATCTTGACCTTTTATGGAATTCTAAACAAAAGCAGACTTGAAAATTCTGGCATTGTCCAAACATTGTTCAGAAAAATCAGAACCAAGGCATAATTAAAGCAGGAAGTTCCTCTGGTTTCATT
>NC_080443.1:6264587-6297087 GCF_028018845.1 Melospiza georgiana | reverse complement strand
GCCCTAAGGGCAAATAACATAATTGCACAGCAACATACATTTGGGCTCAGCTTGCTGGGTTTGTACAGTTCTGCACTTTCCCATTGTTTCATTGTACAAGATGTCATTGCACCACTTTGATAACATGTCTGAGTATATCAAAGGCCAAGGGAATTCTGTTAGGTAAACACATCATTTATTACCATATACAGCAATGATTACCTGACATCAAAGCTCATCTAGGAGCCTGCTGTGTGACTGTGGAGGAGGGCTCCCTGCTAAAAAGCCCAATCGATTGACAGCAGTGTGGAGCAGAGGCAGGGATGGCAAGGGGCTTCCATCAATACCTTCACCACAGCAAGGAAAGAGTCTGCCACTCAACAGGACTTCAGTTTGGATCCTGTCCCCATCTCCAAAACTGCAGCAGAGCCATGGCCATGGCTCTCTCAGGAGGGGTCATAACTCTGTTCTGCCTGGCTTATTGGGACCAAAAGTTCAGACTAGAGGATGGGGCTGCCTGCAGTCACAGCTAAGGCAAGGATGGAGCTCTCTGTCACAATGTCCACCAGCTCTATCCAGGCAGAGGATTGCAGGATTTAGAGAAGATCATAGAATCATGCAATGTTAAAGGGTTAGAATGGACCTTAAAGTTCATCTAGTCCCAACCCCCTACCTCCCACTAGAACAGGCCTTACCCAGCCCAGCCTTGATCTGCCAGGGCTGGGATATCCACATAAAACCTTTCTCACCATACAGGCAGCTGAATTGAAAACAATGTCCCAAAGACCACACAGAATAACCAAAGTTACCGTGGGACTACCAAAAAAACTACCCTGGAGATTTAAGGAGTGGTTAATAAAGAGCATCATTGTGCATCAGAAAAGTTAAGCTACTCTTCTATGTAATTAGATTTAAGTTTGTTATCTTGACAAAGAGGAGATATGAAACACAAGTGATGTACACAGGCAATTGTATTCTACACAAAACTATATGCAAATACAAAAAGTTTCCCAGTGCATTGAAGTGGTACCTCAAGCAGGTACTAAACTGTACAGTTTGCATGTAGATAAAAATAGGCAAATTTATCATCTCACCTTTGGCCCCTCAGTAATTCTCTTCAGATCCAGGATTTCTCTTACGAGTCAGAAGAAGAAACTCTCCTGTGCCAGCACAGTGAATTCTCTCATTCCTGCCTGTTGATTGTCCAACAGTTAGGAAGAACAGCTCCTGTTTCACCAGACATTATGCTCTAAACTGAAATATCACCCCAAAAGGGCAGTTGAAGACAACATCACTTAAAGTGAAATACATTTTTAAAAAATCTTTGGAAACACAAACAAAACATAAGTTTCATTTCTCTAAAAAGAAAATACTGCAGACAAAAACTCCACCCAAATATTTAAAAAACAAACCAATTCTGAATAATAGAATTCACTATAACCAAATATCCTATTATCACAATGATGTCAGGTTTTTGTAAGCAAAGGTACAGCTGAGGAAAAATGCATCCTGAAAAAACTCTCAGTGCAATGAGAACTTTGAATTTTGGGCCTGTTAAGATGAAAATCCTACCCTGATAGGGTAAGAAACGAGGAAGGCTCCAATACATGGGAAAAATATGTTCAGACTGTGGTCAGGAATTTTTTGGGTGGTTTCATAGAGGGGGAAAAGGAGTGGAAAGGAGAGTTAAAGGAGGGGAACAATAAAGGTAGCACAGATGACAGTAATAAGGGAAATGAGTGAGAATTCTAGCAAGAATAGAAAGCAAAATATGGTATCTGCTGATATGAAACACAGATACAAGGTCTGATGAAAAGATTCTTAAAAAAAAAGGAAAAAAAAGAGCCAAATTTATGAGGCTTAAAGGGCATGACAGGGAGAGCTGCAGGATGGAGAAGCAGCATTGTTTGGCCCTGCCTGTGAGCAGAACAGGCAAGCTTTGACTAAGTAGGAAGAGTGTCTTGGGAGATCTATTTATTTTCTTCTGTGGGCTTTTTACATTGTGTGCTTTTAGCTCAATATGTGTATTGGCTATTTGTGAATTCTTTCTGTATTATTCTTAATTTCTGAAAGGGGTTGGTTTTTGGGAACCTAAGCCACATCTGTGAGACAACATGAAATCTATATAGAAAGCAATAGAAAGAATCTCCAAAAACTCACTACTCCATGGCCTTCCTCTTCAAGAGGAAGAAAACTCAGGCAAATAAATTCTCCTCAGCTCAGCTGTAATTTCTTTCAAACACATCCTTGATCACTTCCACTTTCTCATTTCTTTAGGCATTGTACAGACATTGTCTTCATTGAGAATAGTTGATCTCTTCCCTCATGCATTCAGCAATCCTCCAGTAAGGTTACCAATATACAAGGTCTATGGGTCAGCTCAATAATGACATATTGCTGCTCAAAATATAGAAAATGTAAAGTTTTCATAAAAGTAGAAATTTCAGATCTCCCAGAAGGGATGAATTCTATGATTAGACTATGAGCTGGGATATAGACATTTTCACCAATATTTAAGGCCTAACATTAGTCACTACACACAATCTGGGTAAGACTCTGGCAGAAGGGTAAATATGGCAATCTGTAACCTTTCCCTTTTTTTTGCCATAGTAAGCTCATTCCTCTCCAGAAAAGGCAGGAATTGCAATAGCTTTTGAGACAGTATCTTTAAAGTATTAACATTTTTCTTTGTAATAGACTGAGTTCTAAAAAGAAGGCAAGGAAAATAAGGTAGAAGCAAAAAAAGTATTGAGACAAAAGGGAGGAGAATTCATATTTCTTAGATATATATATCTATAGTAAGGTAATTTATGACACGTGCATGCATGCAGAGATTGTAGAAGCCACCGTTATTCAATCAGAATTGTGGCCTCTCAGTAAAGAAAAAATAAAAGCAAACTCCAAACAACAACAAAGTAGGTTAAGAGGATTCTGGAAGTCAATGTACTCATCTAGCAGCAGAAATGACAGAAAAGAATCCTTAGCAAGGTACTAAAAATTTGTAGAGGGTTGGAGCAGAGAGAAATTTTGCAATATAGTTACTTGGTATGTAAAATTCTTGCATAACCTGTAGACATTGATGCCTTGATATTTTTTTCCAGTAGATGCCAGTTTACTAAACCAACAACTGGCTCATCTCAATGTGCCATAGCAGTGGCAGTGAGATGTCCAGTATTATAAAATATGTCATATAAATTATACCATGAGGAAGAAAAGAGAGGATAAGACACACTCTGAGTGATCCACCAAGAAAATACATAAGCTGATTAGTATTTTCTTAATGTGGGGGAGAGCACTCATTGTTGTAACTAAACATGAGATGTGTTGTTAGAGAGAATAAATTGAATTTATGGAATTGAACAACATGAAAAGAAATATTCTTCTAGAATTAGGAAGTAATATTTTCATTCTTGATTAAAATAATGTGCTAACTAGCACCCATTACTGCTGCTTTTACATGAAGTTTATGATGACTATTCCCATACTGCAGGTTATGGAAACTTCAGCCCAATGTTTCTGGACAATCAGTAGGCAGAGAAGAGCTATAAATGCATATTCTTTGCAAGGACAGAAATAGCCAAACAGATGAAACTGTGCTGGCACAAAAGAAGCACAGTATTATTATGTTTTAAATATGCTAATATGCATGTATAGCGTTACACTCAAGCTGTAAAGGAATTTATTAGCCTTGGTTTCTTAATGACTATAATCTACATTCAGAGTGAATCAGGCTGAATCCATCCCATGGAAGTGTTTGTGAACTTCTGTTGACATCTCAGCTGCGCAGATCACAGCATGTGGCCCCGCATGTTTATTTCCTGAGTGACCCATCAATTGATTCATCAGCTTCCTGGAGCACAGCTACATTTCCAGGGAAGCTGTCCTACTGCTGCAGGATGGGATGCTGGAGCACCAGGAGTGCTGCTGGCCCTGTGGAAAAGAGTGATAATGGCAAATGCCACAGAATGTTCAAGACCAAATAAAGAGGAATCTAACTACCTGAATGTATTCTTTCCAGCAATCTCCCACCGCTGTAAGACAGAAAATGCTCTGTGTCCACTTTGGCAAATAAGCTTGTGTGAACTGAAAAATTAACATTGTATAAAACAATGGGGAAAACAGAAAAGCCATTGGGCCCGAATCACAGCAGTCAGCAGGAGTTTCCCTCAGATAGCAACACACTTGGATCATGCCTTATAAAAGTGAATTTTTATTAAACTAATTATCTCAAGACCTTGAAAAGATGTAGAGCAGTCTTTGCTATTTCGTTTTCATTTTACTGGAAGTAGTAAATGAGAAACATTTCCCGCACAGTTTATTGAATGTGTTTGTGCTTAGAGCTCAAAAAGGATTTGCTGCAAGGTACCCAGGGCCTTTTATAAGATGTTATCGACCTTTTGGGAGCAAAAGTTAAGAGGAAGAAAAGAATCAGAGAGACAGAGGGACAGCAACTGTGCAGCGCTGTCATTAGCATAGATGGTGGCCAAGGAAAGCATCCCGTGCAATTAACAATGCACAGCTGTGGTCACACCGAGTCTCTTCTGTGCAGGAGCAGAAGTTTATACAGCTGCTCCCAGCTACTCTGGAGTCACAAATGCAAACACATGATTGCATTGTGTTTACAAATTTCCTGCAGAACCTCCTGTAATTGTATGGATTATATTACAGTCACTCAGAGACTGATGACAAATTACTGTAGATTAATCTCTTCTTTAAAAATTTGTGGAGCTTTTAAGAAAGTGTACATAAAACAAGCTCCTAGTTGCTTTTCACTGTTGATAATGATTCCTTTTAAAATCCAAAGTTTAGAAGTGTTACAGGGCATGCTACTGGGCTTTCATTCATTAGACTAATAAAACTCCATAAAGTTGACTGTTGCTGCCAGAGGGTATTGCTCCTTTCTGACAGGTACAGTGACAGGCACAAATTTTCTATCTCTGAATAGTATTATAGACACTATCAACTGAGACAAAGAGAGCAAAATGTATGACAATCATTCAGCCTCACAGCAAAGAGATTTGTAGCTCTCTGCTAAGTATGCTTCCCAACAAACTGACTGTGTTGTCCTAGGGCTACATGGAGGAGTTATATTTTCTTTGAAAATTCAAGGACATTTGATTTGTTTTCACTCCACTTGAATGATTGTTTTGTTTGTCAGTTACAGCTAAACAGGTGTGGGGTCCAGGCTTTTTATTTTTGCCAGCAAAATAACTATCAACTGACCATTTGTTCTAGAACACTAACAATATAATTTGCAGTAAATATTTTAAATAAACATTTTTCTCAGGTCTTTTTTCAAAAATCCAATAAATAATATGCAGAAATGAATGCAACTCCCTCTCCCTCACTCAGTACTGGCATTTCTAAAATGCTTTTCCCAGTGATAAAACAGAAAAACCTTGGGACTGGTCCAGAGAGGACAGGCAAATGTCCTTTTTTCCTCTGAAGTTTAATCTGTGGCTTCTGAGCCAAAACACCCCTTTAGATGTCCCAATAAAGAAAACCAAAAGAACACATTTTGTTAAATATGTGCATTGTTAGGGGTGATGATGGTTGTAGGACTTTGCAAGGATGTTTCCCAGGCCTTGGACCATTCCTTGCTTTACTCCTCAGACTATTTCCCCTCTTGATGACCCCATAGCAGCTAATCTGGGGTCTTCTAGCTGGTGACTGGAAACACCACAGTGGCTTCTGAAAGAGGATGAAGTTCTTGACCCCCCTGGGCTGGGTCCAGTAAGGAATAAAAGGATGGAGAGTTGAGGCCAGTCCCCCCTTGCTATGTCCCACTGAGGACACAGATTTCTGTAAGGGCAGGACTTTTCCAATACTGCCTTCTTTTAGAACCACCTGAGCTGAAATCCAGTAGTCCAACAAAGAGAGAAGAGGCATGGGCTGCTTGCAGCTGGGCGGATACATGCTCTGTCTGACAAAGGCGTAGAACATTTTAAATTGCTGTTTTTATTTAAAGAGATCACTATCAGCAGTGTGTTCATGAGAACTCCCTTACTGAGCCAGATCCAATGTTATTCTATGTTGGTATCTGTTTTCCAGTATTCAGTATTTCCAGTATTCAGACAGCTTAAAAAAATTTTAAGAGCTGGACAAATGTGTATGACATTTTCTTATTAATTCTTCAAACCTCCAACTATTTTCAGCTTAGAGGACTTTGCAAGGTAGTTGTGGTGATGTTATTGGTAATTCCCAATAGATTTTTTCTCTTTGTCTTTCAAGCCTTGCTTTAAGCCCACATAAACTTTTAGCACCCATGGCATTCTCTCACAAAGAATTCCACAGTTTAGCTAAATATTGATGCTACTACACTGTTCTGCTACTCATTTACCTGCCTCTAGCCTTGTTTGATGCCTCCAGCTCTTCTGTAGAAAAGATGGAGGTTAATTTCTCCCAGGCATTTCTTTCCAACTCTTACTTTATTCTTGAGATTTGAGTAATGGAAATTCATACAGTATTCAATATCTTTATGCTGCAGTGAGACTCAAATGACAAAAACTATCACAATTAGAGGGTGGAAATCTATAGAGCTGGAAATTCATCATTTCCTCTGTGAGCAGACTTCAATCCTCTCTGATTAAATCTAAATTACAACAACTCTGCAAACATCAAGGTTGTCCCAGCAGCTGACACTCTTTCCAGAAAAGAATTCTTCAGCCCACTGTTGTACTCAGATGCACCCTTTTGACTTTCAACACTGACTGCTAAGGTCACTTCTAGATTATCCTGTTGTTGCAGAGGCTAATTCTAAGTTCACTTATAATTCACTTTCCCTAAAATTATCCTCAAGCCTTCCAAAATCTCCCATTCTTTGTTTCAATTCACTGCTATTGGCACTAGAGCTTGGTTCATCAGTAACTATATTGTGGTTTACTGCCAGAAACTCCATTTATTATCCAGGCATAACCAAAAATTTTCTCTTTTTTTTCCTCTGTTTTCATTGTATTTAGCTTTCAGTCTTATGTAATTTGGAATTCCAAGCTGGGAATTGGAATTCTACTAGGCAATGGCTGCCGTTACTGACATTCAGGGATTTCCCAAGTCTACTACACTCAAAAAGGAACCACTAATGTTAAGGGAGGATACAAACTCCATGCTTTTGTTACTAAATTTCCAACATTTTTTTAACAAAACACTAAGCTAATTGTGAAAACATTGAGTGGCGCAATTAACCAAATAAATACAAGAGTCAAATGACAATGGATTCTTTACAAAATCAAAGAAAGAATAAAACTATAGTGCACTTAAAAGTTTGACTACTAAAAACCGTTTCCTAATAGCCATCACCAAGATACAGCACTAAACAACATTGCCACGCTTCACCTCATTGAAACCATTACAAAGCTGAATAATTTGTAAAAATACAAGCAAAGAGTTGCTTTTCTATGTGACATTAACTTAAAAGATGCTAGATATCAGTAGTAATAGAAAATATTAAAATCCCCTGAGAGAAGTACAAGAAGAAAGCTGCCAAACCCTGTCCCACCACACCCACCAGTGCAGTGGGTGGGTTCCTCACACCAAAGGAGCTCCTGGGAATGCCAGGAAAGCACATCTCTCCTGCATGAGCAGACACAGGTGCCTTCCTTCTGCCTTTCTGGGTGCTCAGGGACACTTTCCTCTCCTTCCCACCTCCTGTTCTTCATACTCACTGAGTTTTACACTGCAGGTTGCTCACACCAGACAATTTGGATTAAATGCTCAATGCTGGGAGATAGGGTTTCACTGAACTTTATTCATTTCCTGAGAAGCAGGTGTCCATATTATGAAAAGGAGGTTATAGAAAGGAATGATCACTTAAGGAAAATTACATTTCTGTACAACTATTCTGATAGTCAAAACAGCCCAGAAACATTTTAATGGAAACCTCCCTAATCTTTGCTGAACACTTCTGTAATATGACCAGAGAACATTTAAATGTGAATCTCTTTAGTATTTGTTCTTCTGATGAAGGTAAGTTCCTAAGCACTAGCATTCCCTAAAAATACCTCAGTGACTCAGAAAAAAAATCAGAATGAACAAGAGGTGCCATATTGTACACAGTTAGGGGGATTTTATGGCCTGGCTGATCCATCTCTTGAGATGGAATGGTCCATGAGGTGGGATGCCACGTCCCCAGTCTGGCCCCATTTCAACTCTGGCAGTCTGAGGCAGCAGAGGCTGTCACTGTTCTTGCACCACCAACCCCCTGCTATGTTTGTTACTTCCTCAGACCCAAGCATTCACAAACCTGTATGGACATTATGCCCAGATTCTATTCGTGTTACTCAAAGAAATATTTTCTAATAAACAATGTACATCAGCAGCCCTGCAAAAAGCACATCAGGCTCCTTTGCAGATCACCAATCAATGAGCTTGTGTGGAGGAGAGAATTGTGTCATGTTTGTGAATAAAGCAATTTCTTTCTTTTCTTTAGTGTCTGTGTTGGAAGAAATCACTGTGCTGATACAGTAGTTGAATTTCAATTTTAAATAAGGTGAATATTAACCCCAGCCATAAGTAAGGAATGCATCTGATAAAACAATTATTTTTCCTCATGAATCACATGTAAAATACTCATTCTGAGTCACAAGGGATTGTGCACTGCCCACATTCATATTTGTGAATCATGTTCTCATCTTCTAGTTTCAGTCAATGCTTTGTGATCTACCTCCCTCTCTGAGTGCCAAACTAATGAAGACCACTAAGGGAATTATTATGCTTTTTTCTTCTTTTTTTTTTTTTTTTTTTTTTTTTTTTTTTTTTTTTTTTTTTTAAAGCAAGATTTCTAGTATTTTCAGCTGGTATTATTTTTCTTGGGAAAAATGTAGTCATTCAGCCCACCAAATTTGAGTTCTGGATGGACAGAAGCCTTGCATGTGTTAATATCTTTTCTAGTGCCTTCCAGCCCAGCCTTCTGCTCTCACTGCTCTTGGAGTCTTTGTGTAAAGTTGTCACAAAAGCCAGCACATCCCTGTGTGCTGTCCTTTGATGAAGTGGGTGATGGCCCCTGATTAAACTGCCTTGTTGAGCACCCTGCCACTACTGCTGTGCCTACTGAATGCATTTCAGCTATGCAGGAAATACAGAATATATATTTATATATATCATTGCATTCTTTCAGGGTTAGAACTGCAGTGAAATTATTTTACTTGTTTTTTCAGGGACTATATAATAGAAATTTTACTTCTCAACATGCTGCTGTCCATCACTACATACATGGCAACAATGAAAAGGACTCAGGAGCTGAAGGGATGAATTATGTTGGAACCAAAAAAACAAAAAAATTACTCAAAAATAGTGATTCAGGTCCAATTTATGTCAAGATTTTTGGATCGTGATCTGATTTTTTTTTGAGATTTAGTCACCAGTTTTAGGCTTTATAGCATTGACCATGGTACCTTCACTGCCCTCTCCACAGTGCCTGTTCCATATGCTCAGCCAAATTGGTTTTTCCACCAATCTTCTATACTAGTTCATATTTTTTAAAAATAGTGCTCATTCTGTTGGCCTTGATCTAAATAGTTTTCTCACCTATATTTAACCCACTTGCCAAAGATTTCTCCCCTCTCCCTTCAAGAAACAAGGGTTTTCTAGTGTTCTTTTTTATTAAAAAGCAGGTATTTGTGCCATTTTGAAATTTAGGTGATAAGACAAAGCCTAGAAAATAAACCAGGATAGATGGCTCCTATTTTCTTTTTTCATTTCTCTTGATTTCCCATCTTTATTTTTGAGGACATCTAAGAGAAAACACACCAGGAGATTTTCTTCTAACAGATTTTCTGCTCTGAAAATGATGGTCTCCCTGATATACTAAAATGAATTCGAGTATTTTGTCCCTCTCCATGATATTTTAGAAGTACCAGAGACAGAGAGAGAAAGAAAAAGGGACTGGGATAGTTAAACTGTATACATGTTCAGATCCTTGTCTTTCTCTAATCCTACCCTAATACTGCATTTCTCTTTGCCAAGAGAAAAACTCAGCAAAAAAAGGACTGGGGCATATTCCCTTACTACAGTAGGCCAGAATTTTAATTTTTTTTTTTTTAATAACATATCAGCAGGAAAAATTGATAAGGACAGAAGTCAATGACATTGCAGGCTTTTTACCTGAGAAAGAATACAAAGGCTATTAATATTCCTGTATTTCATAGTAAAACACAGAATAATTAAATAACTTTCAGCAGTTCAGATGGTCTAGTTTGTCATAAAATTTTAGGAAGACTTTTTCTGATTCCTTGCATACCTTCCTCCATAATCTCTGTCAAGACTTAATATTCTAAAGGACACTGATAGCCGCTCAAGGGAGAGGGATTGGTTACCACAGTAACATTTTGTATGGCACTTGCTCCAGATCATGTTTCCAAACATGATTTCCATTTGGCAGATTACTTATATATTTTGCTTACCTGTATTTGCTTACAAAAGGATTTTAAAGCTACCTTCCAGGCTTTCTCTAAGGCTTAAGGCTCATGTCTTCATACCAAGTTACACTGGTTTAACTAAAGGTCAGATCTGAAACCAATTCAAGTAGGAAATGGGTGATGTACTTATTTCACTTCAACAAGGAATATTTGGGCTCAGATCAAGTCAATTAGGAACAGGTTTAAATTAAGGTGAAACAAGGTGATTTTAAAAGGCAATAATGATGTGTCTGGTGATTTGTCTAAGTGTAACAAAAATCTGTGCAAATCCATGTGCAATCTATAAATAAAAGCTCAAATGTCCTGGGAGAATCCCTCTCACCACAGCCTATGTATGCATAAGCATGGCTTTTTAAGATGCTGAACCATGCCTCTATCACAAAAAAAAAGATGATTTGCCCAATATACCTTGCTGATGACTGTTGCCTACAGTCTGCCAGTATTGCATCATTTTTATCTCATTGTGCAGTGCTCCAAGACTGTTAATGATGCCATACCAGGTGGCTGTCTGGAATTACAGTATCTCATATATTGACTTATTAGCCAACAGATCTTAAATAATTATTCTGAACTCCTGACCATGTAGCACATTAAACTGATGAAGACATGAAATAATGTGCATTTGAGGTGTCTTGAAGGGGTGCTCAGCAGTAACATGCATCTTTTGGATGGGGAGGAGTCAAAATGAAGTCCAATTTGCATGTTGCAAAAAGGGATTGGATATGTAATGAGATCTGATATCTCCATTGGTATAGGATAGTCATGACTTTTAATAGATTATCCTAGTGTCCATATAGATATTTACAAAGACGTTGATTTCCCACATTTTTGTCCCAGTGCTCCATCCTAGTCCCTAATGCTGATGGGCAGAACGAGAAGCCAGCCCTCATCAATGCAGCTGATGTATAAATCATGGCAAAAACACTCCTCTAGTGACTTGGGGGCCCTGGCCCTGCTGCAGAGCCTGACACAAACACATCTGACATCCCACTGCTCCTCAGATGGAATTGCTATAGCCACTTGCAATCTTGTGATACTCACTACTTCTCCCAAGAAATATTAGAGGCTGGCTCATTTCTGACCATAAAGCTCAGTGTCTTGAAAACCTCAGCTCCAAAGTCTTGGAAATTGGAAGGGGGAAGGGCAAGGAAGAGAAAAGAAAGCTACCTGAGCATTCTGATGCAGAAAAATCACTCAGTTTGCAATCTAATGCCCCATTTTAAAAACAACTCCACATTAAACATGGATATTAGCAGCATGTCATTAGGATCATATTTCTAATATTTGCAAGACCTGCATTCCTCTGATTTTGCCATTTTTAACCAACATAATCATGAGTTAGGCTAATTTTTTTCCTATCCATATTGACCATGAGGCTGCATGGGAAATCAAGAATAATTCCACACAATAGGGGTTTTTGTTTTGAGAACTTCATGCATAAGACAACAAGATTTTATTTTTCTAAAGGTTCTCAGTCTGCTTTAGGAAAAAACCTACAAAGAATAGAAAAATAAAATATTCCATAAAATACAAAGCAACAAAAAATTAAGAATATCATCCTTTCTGTGATGTTGAGTTTTCTTTTTATTTGCCACTCTATCTGGCAGTAAATGCTGTAGGGATAGGGAAAAAATGCACATTGACAAAACAACAAAAACTATATAACCATATATAGTTTACTATTTAATCAGCTTCAAAGAAAAAAAAAAGAACAAAGCCAGATACTTTTTTGAAGCAGCTGATTTCACTAAAATGGAGAAAAAATTATCGTTAGAAGTACAATGATCATTAGAAGATAATGAATGTGTTCTTCTGCTGCATTCATAGAAAGACCCTAAGTACCTTTTCATTCCACATCCTATATTGCAGCTCCTCTTCAGACATAGCTGAGAATATCCCCAAGTCTAATGGGTTAAATGCTTATTATACCACTGTCTTATTTGTAACATAAGGCACCTACTACAAGCCTACTCTTCATGCAAAATTGCCAATTTATAGCAATATTCCTTGTTTAGAAAACAAGGCTATCCAAACACTATAATTACAATATGCACCAGCAGGCATAACCCTGCATTAATGCACAGACTCCAGATACATTCGTCAAATAGAGTTTTTTTTCTCTTTGCCTTCTTCTCAGGGTACTTTTAAGTTCAGGGACAGAGAACATGTCTTCATTAGAAACATTAACATTCACAGGCTGTAGTAAATTTTGACAGTGAAAAGGTCTCTGTAACCTTTAGTTGTGCAGAAATTTACTTCCCAAGAAAATTACAGCTGGCACTGTCTTAATTAATGCTAGCTTTCTTTTCTGAAAATTGTGGGCTTGTCAGTAAAAAAGGCAGAAAAACCTGAGTTTAAAAGACTGGACACAAAAGACGCCTAGAAATAAAGCCCTGCAAAATTTCATAATATTGCTCTGTTTTTGTTCTACAGTAAGGATATGAAAAGATCTAATTTGATTTTGCCAAATGGAGCAACATATATGTAATATAGAAATGATTTGCATTTTCTCTTTTGTCTTTGAGTTTTATCATGTAAAGAGAGCTTTTTAAGCCGTTCTGTTTTAAAAGCAATAGGTCAAATAAAATCTATATCTGCAGGGGGAGGGGAATAAGGTATGACTTCATTATTTTTTTTAGCATTGCTTTAAATGCTCCTAGTAAATCATAGCCAATGGTAAGAATTGCAGCAGTGTTTTTCATATGATTTTAATCGTATGACATCTTTTTTTTCATTTCTAGAATTATTTTAGTATTACTATACTAATTTTGTCCTTAACAGTCACCTTCTACATGTCTCAGAGTTCTGTTTTGATGGTACAGATACTTTTTCTTTGATATATGTAAAGATCATTTATATGCTGACTGAATTTTGATCATCATGCAGGGTTTTTTAATTGCTTGACATAGAGTTAAATATATACCCTACCTCTGAACAGCATTTTCTTACACACAGGTTGTATTATTGCTAAAAGCAAATAGATTTTTTTTGTCCTTCCCTTTTTCCTTAAACATAGAATGAGCAATAACATGCTTCTCCATTATTTGTCACCAGAATCTCCTGGATATTGCTTATGCACTTCCTCGTACACTCTTTCAGAAGAGATTTACAACATTTTGTGTTTGGAATTACTGTGCAGTTCCCAGCTCCATCACTGGAAGCAATAAAGCTCCAGTTCCACATAAGATTCTTGCAAACCAGGACATGACACCACTTTGGCACTACGTGAAGCACCAATTCTGCATGTCAGCTGTTCAAAACATTTTATGCAAGTTCCTACAAGCACTTTAAATTAAGGTGCCCTGTATAAATGGTTTATTCATGTTTATGAAATGATTAGTTGGTGCCACTACATCCTTTAATAACTTATTGTAAGGCATGTTATAAAATGCATCATCAATAAATGCTTAAAATGCTGCCACAGCAAGGTGATAAGCTGTTACAACAATATTTTAAGATGTAAGTATTGTTCAAATAGTTTGTCTGCTGTTTCAATGCATACTTCCAAGTTTTTTTTACAAGCATGTTATTGAATGCTGTATAAATAATAAAATATTTATACAGATCACCTTAATTTAAAGTGTTACTCTGTTTCCATAACTTCAAGGGAGACACCACATAGCCTGAACATGCTCGAAGGTACAGAAAGGCATCAGAAGTGAAACTTCCCTATCTTAGATGCAAATCTCTGTATTATCACCCTGAGATGGAGAAAAATCACAGCATTCCCCAGACACGGGATTTGTATTTTCAAGGCTTGAACCATTAACCATTTAAAGAATTGTCATGAATAATGGGAAAGAAACCAGAATGTCCTCATGTCCTGAAAAAAGGTCACACCCAAAATGTTTTGGCTGTTTATAGCACTTGGCAATGTTATAATAAATAATAAATATTTATTATTTCAATTGCTGTAAACAGCCAAAACATTTTGGGTGTGACATTGACATAATAAAATCATGGTGTGGCTTATGCAGCCCATATGGGCAAATGTAGGATAAAGGCATCTCACTGCCACTTTCCCTACTGGAAAACAAACAGAATAACATTATGGGTAAATGTAATAAAAGCATTATGATCATAAAGTAGACAATGCTTGGGACATGAGTTTATGCATTTATCTGCTGCTCAGCTTAGCCACAATGAGCAGGAAGATTTAAATGATGCTCCAAAAGGTGGTGTAACCTCTGGAAGAGAAAGCCAAATTCCTTGCTTAAAAACAGTGCACTAACTGCAAGAACATCATGAGGGGTTGTAAGGACATACTCACATAAGAGATTAGACAAATTCTCAAATGCTCATTCTCAAATTCACTGGACTACTTACAGAAGGGAGGAGACTGAAGAAAAGCACTTCTCAATATTGGCTCAAACATTGGGATTTCCATTCCTTTCTGTGAGATTCCCTGTGACCTTGGATCACTCCTTTATGGACAGACTGAGACAGGCCTTTGTTCCAGCTTGAGCAAAGGCAGCCTCACAGATACCCAACAGGGCTAAGGAGACATGGCCAAAGGAAAAGGCTGCTCTTGAAGGAAGAGAGGCAGAGAAGTCTGTCCTTGAAGGAAGAGAGGGAAGGAAGGAAGAGCAACAAAGGAGAAGTTTGTCCTTGAAGGAAGAACAAAAAGGTGAAGTCTGTCCTTGAGGGAAGAGAGGCAAAGGAGCAGTCTGTCCTTTAAGGAAGAGAGGGAAGGGAGCAGTCTGTCCTTGAAGGAAGAGAGGGAAAGAAGAAGTCTGCCCTTGAAGGAAGAACAACAAAGGGAACCTTTGAGACACAGAGCTACTCCCAGTGTGAGGACACAGCCTGGGTTGTTGGGTCACACCTGCCCACCCTCAGCAGGTGCTACAAGCCCCTGAGGGGGCAGTGCTCTGAGCCTGGCACACACACACACACACCATTCCATGAGAGCTGGTGGCCAGCACCATTACAATGGGGCTTGCAAGTGGTTCTGAGCTCAGGAGCTCCTTTGAGAGAGGACATTCCAACACTGCTCTGCCCTTCCCACTGCACCAGCTGCCCCTGAGAATGCTCCAGCCCAAACCTGCCTCCTACTGCCATAAACACGGGGTGTGGAGCCCTGCCCCTCCCACAACGTGCCGTGTTTTGGGCTCTGTGGATGGCTTCAAGGACAGGTTTAGCTCCTAAAGGAGGCAAAATAAAAGGCTCAGTATTGATGTCCTCTCTTCCTTTCTACAATAGTTGTTTCTCTTTGGACATGGCTGATCATAAACTTAATAAACCACAGAATATTCATCTTTTAACACATTGGAGTACATAAGGGAACTCTTAGTAATTAGCATTCCTGAACTTGTATTCTGCAAATTTATTTCCTCAAATATTTTTTTTTCACATGATTTATTAAAAAATAAAGCCAAACACTTGGTTCTTAGATCCTGACCCTCTAACCACTCACATATGTGGTGTGCATGCAAAAACCCAACTCTTGCATGGATTCTTTGAGAATTGTAGTCTCAAATTGTGGTTTATATTATATAAATGTTTCTAGGTTTTTCAGTGCTGTCAGTATGATTTTTCAGTTTCTTTCTTGTCAATTTCCAAGTACCACAAAGACATCTCTTCTATATTTTTTCATTTTATAAGTTACAATAAAAAAAATTTCAGATACTTCCCAAAATTCTTGTGCAATTAGATCTTATTTAATTTCTAATAAATGCATAAAATTACTTACAGGACATTTATGTGTGAAAATTTGTATATAGATTTATATATAAATTTACTCAATAGTTTAAGCTTTGTTACTTTGCAAATTTGTTGTCTTTTAAAATTTAGTGACCTACTAAGTTACTCCCAGACTATTTCTGCCTTACACAGGTTTGGTTTTCCTCCACACATTTCTACAACCTGGCAGTGTGGACCCCTCTGCTCCACTCCCTGTGGGCAGGGCATGGGCAGCAAGTTTGGGTTTGCTTGGCAGACAGGATCCTGACACGGGGAACACCCTCTGATCTCCGTCCTGTAAAATGAGAAAAGCAATCCCCATCTTTAGGCTCACATTTAGGCCACTTTCTGAGGCATGTCGGATGCTTACTTTCCCTAAAGTAAAAAGAAATTACTTATTAGCTTGTACTGTTCTTCTGTTAGAAGCTTAAGACTGAAATATAACATAGTAAAGTGGTTTTGCTACCAGCACTCTTTGGCAGTTTGGAAGATGTTTCTAGCCATTTTCTAGCCATTATGATGCAAACTTAGAAGGTTTTTAAATTTTTCCCGTGGCCTCCAGGTGAATACATTAATCTGAGTGCCTGTCAAGTGTCTTCCTCACCCTCTGACTTAATTTCAAAATAATACCAAAATAGATATAGGATATTTACTTATTCCTTTGTTTATAAAGCACGGAATCTTAGTGCATTACATATTCATCTGTTGTTATATATCTACTTGAAAAAAACTATGAGCGGACTTTCAGGCACAGTCATCTACCAACATTCATCACTAATACTTCATTTTATTCTTTTGTGTGTGAGAGACTTGAAAATACTTATCTCTGCCTTTCAAGGAAATCATAAATTTCTGGAGTGCATGCACACTCCTCAACATCATCTTGTTAAGCAGGGAGGGCCCTCAGGGCACAACAGCATGGTGTGGTATTTTTGCCTTTTGTTAACATGTGACACTTGTATTTGCCCCAAGACAATGTACAAATATGGTTTAGAGGTTTTCCTAATGATAATCATGATGTTTCATCTTGCCCTTCTAATACTAAATTTAGTCTCCTGGCCTCCCCTCCATGCACAGCTCTCTCTCCCCCCTCACTCTTGCTGAGTCTGACATTCAATTTGGGGACTAATGTCAGCAAGAAATCCATATGTACTCCTCATAGTAGTAGGCATATCCCTTCAAATTTATTTTTAGGCTTCAATGGAATGAAGTGATATTTCCTTCCTTCAGTCATTACCTTCATAGCATTTTCTGGCTTTCAAATGTTTACAAAGGAGAAATGCATGCTTCATCTTACTGAAAATATTTTCATTTTCAAATTGAATGTACACTGGTATGTACAATGACATTTATAAGACTTGTTTTACAGCTTTACAAAGGGGAATTTTTTGCAACAGAAGAGTAAAAATAAGTTTACATTTGGAGCACGGCAAAGCTCAAACCACAGATACTCTGAGGGTATTTAGAAATTCCAGAGCAATCTGTTCTTAGCCTGTTTCTAAATAAATATTCAATTCCTTCAAAACCAGTTTACCATTTTGGTGTTTGAGCCTAAGATAACCCATAACCTAACTAACAATAATTCCACTTTAAGAGACTCGTTCAGCACATTTCTTTTAACATTTCTGAGCTAATACCAGTCCAAGATGGAAACAAGTCATGCTCAGCCTATGTGGCCATCATTTTGGTTCCTTCAATCCAACATTTAAACAACAGTTGCTCACCACAGCCCTGAAAAGATGAAGGATGACACAGGCCTGCCCCTGTTCAGGAAATCTCAGCGCAAAATTCCAACAAAGACTGTTTCCCAACCTGGCTCATGTGTACAGTCTGCAGCCTCCAAGTGCAATCCACCTGCTCTATCACCTGCTTAGGCAAAGTTTGACCCTGGTCTTCTGCTGTGGGGTGCCAGTCATGGAGAGCTGCTGGCCAATGCTTCCAGAAGCACCTAAAGTACAAATAAACAATGCAATATCATAAGTACTAGCTCGGGATACAAATTGCCTCACTGCACCCCAATTAAAGCAAACACAGAATTAATTAGGAACCTGTGTCCGAGCTCTATATTCCTCCCAGAACATGCTGGATAAAGATCACAAAATCTCCATTCATCCAACTTACAGTGTTATGCAGCTCACAGAAAGGTTGCATAATGGACAAGAAAACCATGGAAAGCAGACATCCATGCTCTGGGGGTCTTTTCCAGGCTGCTGCCTGCAGCTTGTCCTACTGAGGTTCCCTTGAGCCTCAAGGCTCCTTTGGAACAACATTTCTGCTTGGTCTTTCTCAACTAAAAATGTCCAAAATTACCTTCTGAAGGAGACATAGAGAATCAGAATGTGAATTCTATTAAATCTCACCTGTGCATTCACTGTGCAGAGCAGGAGAAGGCTGTGGGTGGTGACAGTTCCTTCAGTCCCATCTCTGATCTGCTCCACTCATCTTCTGGGGAAGATCTCTGTGGGCTTCTGTCCCCTGAATCTGTTCCTGTAGCTCCCAATCTCCTTCCTCATCTCCAGCAGAGAGGAGCTGGTAGGCCCTACCAAGAAAGAATAAACCAACAATTATTATTTTCTGTATTAGAAGCAAGAGCTTTAAAAAATATTATCTCACCCACATATTATTTTTAAAGCACAATATGATTTTTAGACACTCTCATTATTTGTTTATTTTTAGCACATATCAAACCACAGCAGTTCTCCCTCCAGGCTATATTTGACAAAGTTACAGAGACTTTCCAGGCCACCTCAAAGCAGAGATTAATCCAAACAATTTAAACCTCTCACTGTTCCACAGGAGGATGGCATTCGATTGGATTATTTAGGGAGGACAAAATGTTTTTGTTGATGAGAGAGATAAAATCCTCAGAGAGGGAAATCAATCTTATGTAGAGACCCCAGAGCATTGATCTTGGTGTACATTGACAATTTCTGGTTGTTTAGCTAGTTGGAATGACCGCACAAAATGAGCAAGTTGTTACAGTTTTAAGGTTTTGGTATTTATTGGCAACCCCAGTGCTCATATGATTAATCACACATTCAGAGTGTGAGCTCAGTAGAAATTGACTGCAACGCAGCAGAAACAAAGTTTTCAGTTATCATTGTGTAATAAATTGAAGCTCTATCCCTAAGCTGATTTGTCTTCACGTTTCCAATTTGCCTTGTTAAAAGGGTTGTTTATACAGTAGTTAGCAAAAATGCAAGTAATTACACACAGAATTCATTCTAAGCAATTCCGTATAATTTTTTTTACTCTTTATTGGTTTTCTATCTTCATTATCCAATATTTTGTTATACCTAAGCAGAAACCTCATTCAAGAAAAATCAAAAAAGAGCCAGGCCCATGGAATGAGCACTTCCTTATATTGAGAACAGCATTTCCTGGATATAATGCTACAAGACAAGGCTTTCAGAACAAACTAATCCAAATGCAAGCATCCTTTAATAAACCACTTTTCTCTTTGTACTTGAACTCTCTGGTGCTTCCCAGTGAGAAGCAGAACAGAAAGACAAACAGTTTGGTTTATATGTTATATTTCATTTCCTGAGACATTATTTATTCAGAAGGAACATTCTTTCAAACACAGCTAGAGTTCTGGATACGCATTTCACATTGTAGGAAAATCTTTTTCTCTTACCAAAAAAAAAAAAAAAGAAAAAAATATAGGATGCAAAAATAGAATCATAACTATAACTGAAAATTGGAGAGCAATTTGGGGAATAAAATATATATATAAGGGAATATATTGAAAATGAGTGCCAGGTAGGGAAAAGCAGAGAGTCTGTGAAGGAAGGAGGTGCTCCAGCCTTGGTGCAGTGGTAGAGACTCGTGCTGGCAAAGACTGATAATGCTTTACAGCTCTTCCCTGGGATCTCAGTGTAACCTCCAAGCAAGCAGTTGCTAGGATGTACTTGCTAAAGATAAGAGCAAAATTGTGGCACAGAAAGGGGAAACCCTGTAAGGCTGGCCTTGTTCTTCCCTGGAGAGGCTTACATACTCATAATGTACAGAAACTATAACCAGATCAGGAGAGACCTAATTACAGAGCTCAGAGATGTTAATGACACACAGAAATTTACATGCAGCTGAAAATATGAATATCTCTAAGCCAGCAGTCACATCTCCACAGGGCTGGCTTCAGAACCTATGTTTTATAATCTGAGAGCTTTTTTTTCTTTAAGGTGGAGCCTTTTAAGTAGTCAAAACCATCTATTTTTTACGTGAACAACACTAACAATAAACCACTGTAAAATTGTATTGACTGAGATCTTTTTTTTCTGTTTGTAATTCCTTTTCTAAATAAAGCTTGCAACAATAATTCCTTACATTTACCTTTCCATCTTTCAGTCCCAAAATCCTATATCTGACTTGGACACAGCAATCCTCATAGCAATGATTGCCCTTTTAATTTACTGGGACCTTTAAAGGACAAAATTACTGAATTTTTTTTTTAGAGTTCTTATTAGGTACAAATAAGGATTTTTTTAAATTCTCATATTTATTTATTTTATCAATTTGTGTGACTGTGTAGTTGACTGACTTCCACATTCCTTGTTTCTCTTTAACTTCAGGGAAACATCCCCTATATCTTTACCTGCAGTGGAGATAAGGAGTTGTCACAGCTGCTGTCCATGCAGTCCTCAAACCAGAGAGTACTGCAATAAATCCTATTTTATTTTATGGACAAATAAATGCTGAGGTAAAATATTCGAGGACCGTTGCTTGAATACTTGCCATAGCAGCGCTACTGTAATAACCAGTGTGACATTAATTTACTGCAATGTGCCGTAGGAAGAAGGAAGAAGGAGGGAGAAGGGCATTAAAAGAGAAAAATTACTATCCTTTGGATTTATTGGGATTGGCCTTCCTCATTTTCAGCCATCATTAGTTGATTAGGTGCTGATGACAGTATGGACAAGCGTGCTAGAATAGTTGGCTAAGAAAAGCCCTGAAGGTACTCTGTTAATTGAGATGATGTTCATATTGTACTTACTGAACATAACTGCAGACAGTGAAATAAGAGCTTAGTGTTGTGCAACAGACCACATGAACATTCACTCATTATCAGTCTGTAAAGGGGTGAAAACACTGCATATAGGCTACTGGTACTACAGGAAAAAGATTTCATATTAAACACAGGGAAGACTATCATGAGAAACTGCATTTTATCCACCCTTCTGGGAGGTGTTGGGAAATCTGTCTAATGTTGTTCCATGGTTCCATTAGGGAAACATTATGGTATCAAAGGAACTGACAATTTACTTATGCCTTCATCTCATAACAGCAATGCACCTGAACATTATGAAACAGCCAGATTTGCTTACCCGCTAGAAACTTAAATGCTACTGATACTCTTTTGGTAATTATATTTCAAGTACCTAAAATTTTAAGGTAATTTGGAGAAAATAGCAAAGAAATGCTCCTTTATTGATCTTTTAAATTTTTTTTGTGAAAAATTAGCATTATATGTGAAGAGAGAAATGTGAAGCATCTGCACAGAGCCTGAGATGCAATAGATACATGGAATCAATGAACATTTTGGTAAAATTGTAATGCTATTTACAATGACACCATAATGCCAAATATTTCAATATGGACATTAGCCTACCCATTGCTATGGTCAGGATGAATTTCAAATTTGGTGCATAGTCAGTCACACAAAAAAAACCACTAAAAGCTTCAGAATGCAAAAGAAAACAATTTAAAGGATCCTTTGAACTTTTTGACAAATCCACAACTTTTTTCAAACCGATATTCTTCTGAACATATTATCCTCAGACCAGAATTATCTCTGTACTTGAAGCATTGTGCTCTTAATGTTCAAACTTTAGGAAGATCTTTCAGAAATATGAGAAAATTAAATGTGGCCATTAGGGTGCCCATATTGAACACATCCAATTCAAGGTAACAAGTCCTCAACAACATCAGAAACAGTTCACAGAGCTGTGAAAATTCAGAAAACATTGCTTAATCATAATGACATATTGTTCCTACTCACGAAGCTTTAGTATCAGCTCTGTTAAAGATAAATATTAGTATTTACTAACCTACAATGGTAAATCACTAAGGCCCAGTTGGTAAACACTCAGCTCATGAGATGGTGGGTGGCAAAACAGTTTTTCCTGACCCAAACAGAAACTTATTTCCTTTGGTCATTCATGAGTCAGAAATTTCATTTTGTAACATATGTTAACAATATCTACACTAGAAATATTCAGGAACATGGGTTAAAAAACAGCACAGAAGTTTAGACTGTACCTACTAGGAGAAGTGTACAATGGACCTGAGAGCTTAAAATCCCATATTTTTTGACTTAGCTAATGCTTCAAGTGCACTTCTACACAGTCAAATCAGAAATTCCACATACCATTGGTCATCCATGGTCACAGATATTGTTGGCATCTCCAGCCCAGTTTTGTTATGGCATGTTATTAGCACTCGAGGGCTTCTTCTGCCATTAGATTCTTCTTACAGAAAATATGGTTCTATCTTTAATGTCCAATGAGATAATAAATGCCTCCTTCTTTCAAACAACATCTGCTGTGACTTTGGCATTCAGCTCAGTGGGAGTAGCAATTCACCACATTATTGGATATCTAGATACAACATGGCAACATCTCCAGTAAAAGGCATTGAAAATATCTAGCAAATAGATTGAGGTAGCCACAAGAAAAATGAATATTTAAGGAGTTAAGATAAGGGATCAAGATATCAAAAAGAAACAAGAGATTCAGGATCAGAGACATGCAATACTCTCAAAAATGTTAGCACAAAAATATTGCCTTTAAAATACTCATCCAAGAAAGCTCTAACAGGATCAGGCTTTTATAGTTCATGTTGTCTGTCTGTTTCTAAAATCATTGTGATTGTGGATTCGTGTATTACTGTCATGGCAGTGACAGAGAACAGATCTGTTTAAAGAGTGCTTTACCAAGGCCTGTCAACATTTGAACTAGAAGAGTGATAGATTTGACAGGTTTGGGAGATACTGTTTCCTGCACTACCCGGGAGGGCTGACACGAGCAGTAGAAATACGCCAGGCCCCAGCACTGAAGTTTTCACCACATCTTGCTGCTGGCCAGGCACAGAGATGTTGCATAACTAAGGAGAGGAAAATAATTAATGTTTAATATGTAAATCAATCCCAGTGGAGACCAGTTGTTATCTGCAGAGTGGGAAAGCACAGGATGAGGTGGAGTGACACACAGGATAGTAGTGCCTATGACAGCGCCATGAAATGGTGGAGACAAGACAAGGAGTATGAAGGCTGTGCAAGTTTTATCTTCGTTACCAAATGCACTACTGTTTAATAAGGATGAATAGGGTAGCAGCAGAAATTTCTGCACAAATTGTGATTTCTTAACTTTGTAGATTTTAAATTTAAATTTTAGTTTACAGCATTGCTTGTAAACAAAGGCTAAAATATTTTTTCTCACCTTAAATATAGAAAATCAGAAAAAAAATCTCCCAGTCCAAGTTAGATTCATGACACAAGAATTACAGCATGAAGACTTGCATCTTAAGAACATCCACAAAGGTAATGTTGTTACAAGATTCTGGTGGCTTGTAGTTTTGGGTCCTTTGTAAGGACAAATTTAATCTCTGAGTTGTGAGCTCTGTAAAAGCATCCAGCTCCTCCTGTTGCCATCTTTTACAGCTGAAACTCAGTTTTTCTTTCCTCCCCTGTTCCTTGAAGACACATCTCAGTGCCATGCCTATTTGGGCAATGTGCAAAGCCTTTCACTCCCAAAAATGTGGAAAGGCCCAACTAAAGCCTATGCCACATGTTTGTATTGCTTCTCTCCCTTTCCTCAGCATTATAAAACCACTGTGCCCATCCTTTGCACCCAGAGAGGGTGGATAGCCAACCCCATGTGCCAGGGATGCTTTTCCCCTGCTCACTGGGGGGAAAAGGATTTCCTCCTCATCCCTTTATCCCAAAGCTCTCTTTGTTCTTCCAGACTCAGCACAGCTGACACACTCCATGTCCCTCCTTCACACCTTACACTCTCCAAGATTTTCCTTATTTTCCCATGGAACCCTGCTGTGTCTTCACTGTCTCTGACAGATTATTCTCTCTCCAGGTCCCATATCAGTCAGCTTTGATCCCTTTAATGTTGTCTCATCTTACTAAACTGTTTTACTCAAATTTCTGTAAAGTCATAGGCCTTGCATTGCTGTATTCCATATATGCACGTGTCTTGCCAAACTCTCTTTATCCTCAGGTAATACCAGATCTTATCCCATATAACTCCCTCTTATCCCACCTCACCTCCACACAAAGTTAATCTGATTGCTGCCTGGCACAGTGAGAAGCAGCCACTGCTTCCCTCCACACCTGCTCAGAGGGGCTGCTACTCCAGTCTGCCAACCAGAACACCACAGAGAGGGCTCTACCTCGCATTCCCTTCATTGCCATGACTCTTGCTCCTCCCACACACCATTGCAGAGCCTTCTCCCCACACCAGTAGACGCAGTGGAGTGTGGCTCAGGCTTGCAGCCTCTCGCTGATAAGCAGATGGAGCTTCAGTCTAAACAGTTCTTCCATTACAGCATCATGCTGAGTAACTGAAACAAGCATCAGCCAGTGCCACGGGAACAGAACAGGATCCATTTTTCAGAACAGTGGGTGAGAACTGATTTTTTTTCTCCACCTCTTTAAGGAGTTCTGCATTTAAAGCAAAGAAAATATAAGAAGTGTTTATAAGGGAAGTGAAAATGAGCAATATCCTTGTAGTTAATTATATACACCCAAACTTACTTAGTCTTGTTTTGTTGTTGTTTTTTAATCTATATAATAGATGTACACCAACCTGATTTTGCAAATGACCAGGTGCCTTGGGAGTGATGAAATTTAAGCTGAATTTCTTGTAAAGCAATTTAAGATGTGCTAGAGCCATTGGGAAGGGTATTAAGAACATTTCTCAGGACTCTAGCACCTATGAAGCAGTTCAGTTACACAGCAGAGTGCTTTATCTTCCTTCCCCAAGCCTGAGAGATAAGATTAAAACATGGGTACCATTATTGCAGAAACCACCTTTGCATCAAGAAATCTAATGAACAGTACGTGTCAGTGTGTGATGTTATTCAACTCATCTGCAGCCCACACTCAATTAATTCACCTTCTCAGCACTTTCCTCACAGTTAATATTGGACAGTAAAATGGCACCTGAGTTTCTTGTCTTCAGGTAGGTAAGAGAAAAAGCCAGGGGCCAGAAATCCTATTCTTTTATTCTCTTCATTGAGGAGATGAAGAAAGATGAGTCTCTTGGGGAAAGGGGGGAAGTTAATTAAGAAAATCTTCAAAGTGTTTAATTTTGCTACAGTCTGTCTGTACAGTTCTTAGACAAGGTTTGATCACTAGCAAAACAAAGCATGATGGATTCTTATGCAACCTCATCAAAACAGGCAGAAGGATATTGGGAATTTTATCCCTCCTTCCCCATGCTATGCTTGGTGTCAAGAGGAAGATGAGCTTGCTTTGTCCTCAGAGAAAATGACTAAAGAAAATGTCTTCAATAGTTTCAAAATCTTGATACATGCTATTCTTATCCAGGTGACCACCATGTCATCATGCTCCTGAAAAATGGAAATGAAGATGTCCTGTCCCATTAGTTCTTTTGGAGGAAATGAGGCCAAGTTAGTCACTGAACACGAGCTCAGTAAAGATTGAAGAGACAGTCAAGTATGAAAGAGGAGATGAGATTATGTGGATTTATGGGCAGCATTGACAAAAACTGCAGCAGGAAGGGATTGGTGAAGAGATTTTTGATAGGGCCTAGGGAGACCTGCTGTAGTCAGTTCTACAGTAGTCTATCAGACTACAGTGGAGAAACTGTAAAAACATCTAAACCCAAAGATGTAAGAAAAATATATCATTGTTTCTCTAAAATTGTATCTTGCTGAGTAGCTTACCTCAGGTACCATTCCCAAACAGTTTAGGGGGACAGGCTAGTTTGACAGATTTTGATTTCATAGCAGTGTTCATATTTTGTGAAAGAATGATTTTTTTTTTTTCTGTACATCTTTGCTACAGTTGCCTTTGCTGGTTTTTCTAAGAACTCAACAGAACAGGTGTCAATCAGATCTTCTAGTATTAAGCACTATATAGCAGAACATATTTTGACTCTTTTTTCTTTTGTTTCAGTTTGGTTTGTATTTTGGTTCTCTTCTTATTTTCCATGAAGTATTTCCAGACTCTAGACTGACACTCTAAATCTTTAGGAAATATCCTGAGCAGGAGCTGTGAAAGCAACCGATAGTGAACCACAATGGACATTTCTGTAGTACTTGCCCAGCAAATACTTTAATACTACAACAGATTGGGATTTTTAGCTTTGTTTTTCAGCAAGCAGGATAGACAGTGAATTTGGAAAAGGAGCATCAAATATTTTTTATTTCCTTTGTGATGGCTATGTATAATAGCCACACAGAGGATCAAATAGTTGCAAGTAACAATTGTTGATTCAGCTCATGTGTGTTTATTTTCATAGGCAGGGTTTTATTTTCATAGGTAGTTTATGAACATATTCTGAAGCCTATTATACATTGCCAGTTTTTAAGCATTTGCAGGGTTTTTTTGGGGAAGAGAGGAGACTGAGGCAAAATTGTAGCAGGAAGGAAATAGTGAAGGGAGGATTGGTATAGAGACAAGCTGGGGAGGGAAAAGGAGGGCAGGCATTTCGGCTGAGCACATGTAGTGATCCAGTGACCACGTGGGTGCACAAGAGCCAGTGCTGGCAAATATCAGGAGAAATGAAGGGCTGGGGACACAATGGGATGAGATGGAGCTGCCTGGAACTGTCACTGCTCCCAAGGGAGCTGCCAAGGCTGGGAGGCTTTGTGTTCTGCTTTCTCCTTGCACCCCTGAAACACCTCACTGCTCCACAGTAACACCTGCTTGATAGAAATTCCTCTGCCCAGCTCTCTTGGACAGCACTACCCCATGCTAAAATGTGAAAAGCTTCCAAGGCGGATTTTTTTTTCCAGACAAGGATTAATCAACCATATAATTGTAATAATTATAATAGCAAATTGAACTTGGAGACTGTTTATAAAAGTTGTTGGAAAAATACACACTGGTTTTGGTTGATCTTTAGAATTTGGATAATAATGCACAGATTCAACATTTTTTTATAGAAATAGGTTTCTGATATAGCTAAATGTAAGGGAGAAAGTTCTGCTGTGGCTAACACTTTTCTACAAGAAAAAAAAACTACAAAGTATTTCAGTAAATAAATTACAACAGATAAGAATGTCTATTAGAGGACAGCGAACAAATAAAATGAAGAAAGGCATGATACTTTTCTTTCAGAGAGTTTTATCGTATTTTTGAGCCAAAATTATGACTGTATAGAAAGAAATTGTCTTTGTAAAGATTAATTATCTTGAATATTTTTGGGAACTTATTTCTTCACACAGCTATGGACTAGAGGAAAGAGAACTGGGCACTGAACAAAAAAGCCCCAAAACCTGTATGAAGTAGATGCCTGATTAAATTCAGTGAAATTTAGATATTTTACAATGAGTATTGGCTTTAAGGAAATAGCAAAGTAGGTGTGGTCCATGAAATTTTCCTATGTTCCTCCTCTGCAACACAGAAAAGTATCAGTTTTTTATGTCCCTACTCACAGTGCAAGAGGGAATCCTGTGAGCTGTAGGAGCAGAGAAAGGAAACAGAATGACCACAGGTTCCTGTTACAAATCACATCTCCCTCTGCTCTGAACGCTGGTAAGGAGCTCTTCTATTCCCTGTATAGCTTGTGTGATGCACGTCCTGCAGAACCTGATATGGAATAGGACAGAGCTCACTCCTAGATGTCTCTGGCCCATCTCAGCAGTCTCCCTCCTTGTGTGAAATGCTCTGCCTAGCCTGTCACAAGGGCAGCCAGGGCATGGCACTGCTTACCTGTGACAAGCTGTCAGATACCCATTCCATTCAGGTGGGTCAGGACAGCTTTCTGAGGAGCAGCAGTGCAGCTGAGCCTCAGGGCATGCCCAGGTAGCCAGGTGCAGCCAGCTGCATGCCAGCTGTGCCTCCTGTGCAGCCACCCAGCTGGAACCCAGCCAGCAGCAGCTTGGAAGCTGCATCCCCACAGCAGCGCAGGACTGAGCATGGCAGAGCTGCCCATGGGCATGTGGTTAGTCCAGCTGGCTGCATGTGCCTGGAAACAGCCAAATGGCTGCCTGCCCCACTGAATCAGGGCTGAAATTTGGGCTCTTTTGTTCAAAAAAACACTTGGGGTTTTTTTAGAGCAAGTGTACCAATGGCACCCAGACATAAAGTAATAAGAACCTATGACAGGAATAATTATAATGTTATGAACAAAACCCAGAAAGAAGGAGTAAAAAAAAATTTATTATAATCTTAGGGAAATACACATTTAGCAAGTAAATAATAGAGGTTTCTGAAAGTCTCAAATAATTAACACAAACCCAAACCCTCTGGTGCTCATTCTCAGGAGAGACATTTGAGACAGATGCACCCAAGAGAATGCAACTGATGAAAAAGAAAATATTCCAATCTCCTGGCTAAACAATGTGCTTTGTGTGGATTTCAAAAAAATTCAAGAATTATGTAAAATATTTTAAACAGAAAATTAAAATGAATTGATAGTTGTTGCACGATGCTCAGATACCAAGGTGATAAGAACATTTTAAACATCTCACCAAACTCCAGAAAATTCAAAGTTAATGCTGGTGGACCTCATTTAATAGACCTATTATCCCCATTAGTATTAATAGCAATGTCTAATAGCCATTCTGCAGTTCTGGAAATACTTTCAGAAGTAGCATCATGAACCTGAACTCAAAGGGAATGTTCATCTCAGCCAGATCATTTTATGACTTTAAAGATGAAGTGCTATACACTGCTGTGTGCTTTTGCTCTAAAGATCCCCAGGAATTAAAATCAAAGAAGGTTTTCTAGGTTTTTAACCTTTTCTACCCTTTTCCTTGTTCTGTTAATGTTTTCTACCAAGAACTGAACTCATCTTTCACAGCACCACATTCATGCATGATCTTGAGTCACAAACCTACAATGAACTCCAGCCACCTCCAAAGTGAAGGGTGACAAGAAGGGACTGCAGTTCAGACTAGGAAGTGAAGCATATCTCATTTCATGGAGGCTACATGGGAATGCTACAACATGACCACATTTTTATCCAGCAGCCTGAATGAATGTGGTGTCAGCAGTAACTACAACAAACCCTCTCCTGTAGGCTTTTCTCACATCTTGCTCCACTACACACAGGACAAACAAACTAAAACTTGCATTATTGATTGTGCAGAAAATAACTTAAAGGCAACCACACCTTAAGATCTTAAATGTCTTTTCCAAACTAAAGGATTCACTTGGCTCCAACTGGTGCAGTTTTTCCTTCTGGAAAGGCTGTGACAGAATATTCTTCCCTTACCAGCAGGCACAGGTGACTGGGCTGCTTGGCGCCTTTGAGGTCACCCTCAGCCCACAGCTGCTTTCAGCAGCCCCTCTCTCAAGTTACAGCTGGCAGATGCAGCCCAGAATCTGGATTACAGATCTTCAGTGCAATTTGAAATTTTTTTTAAACATAACCATGTGCTATACTCACTGCACTAGGTGACATCTCACTGGCTGCCTTGCTCCTCCAGTTTCCAGACAGCCTCATGCCAGGCTGCTGGAGAGCTGGAGGAGCCCCAGGCCTTGGCTTGCCCTCCTTCAGGGCTGCTTCACAGCAAACTGGAGAAGGCATTTTGGAGCATGACACCCACATTTCATCAGACCTTCACTCCCTAAGAATATGTAGATGATATACATAATTATATTAAAAAACAATTACAGATACTTATTTATTTCCTGGAAGCCAGAACACAACTGCACTTTGAAATAATAAAATCTTCCAGGAAACAACCATCCACCCAAATTTAACTTCAAATGCAGACTCTGCTCTCACAGAAGTCTGTGGGGAATTTTGGCACTTGTTTCTCCAACAATAAGATCAGACTGCCTGCTTGGATCTCCCAAGTCCCAGAGCTCTACATTATGTCATTATTTTATTTTTCAGAAGCCTGAGAAATGTGCCAGGTACCTCCCCATGTAGATAAAAGGCCATAATCTTGAAAAAAAACATGGAAGGCTTATCCTGCTTCCACACTGCCTCTTAGATAGTTTAGGAACTAAGCAGGTGTCTCATATCGAACTCATGCATGAAGTCAAAATACCCTCCTCTCCCTAGTTCTTATATTTGTATTTTCTTGCAGACATGTTGTCAGTTCCATTTTGAAGCACATTCCCTTGCAGTAAAACAAGGTTTGTTTATATATTTACACATGCAAGTAAGACCCTGCAGGCTGTGATAGGTTATCTCTAATTTTAGTGTTTTTTTCTTGAATTGTTTGCCAAGAAGTTATAGGTAAAACAGGTGATGTGGCAGGCACTAATGGACTGGAACTATATTATTGCAGTGAATGGCAGAGTAAAAAGGTATATAAAACATGAATAACTGTTGGGGCCTTTGTCAGTACTTCTCTAACACTACAGCAAAATTCAATATTTTCTTCTACAATTTTCTAACATAATTTTCAGTCTGCTATGAATATGTGGGAATAAACTGTGTACATACACAATTTAATACATTACACCTACAGCAGCTAAACAGTCTGTGCAAAGTACTGCCACATCCTGAAACAAAACCCAGATTGGTTTGCATCTGAAAAATACTGAATGCAGGCTTTAAAATTGCAGACATATTTTAAACAAAGACAATAAATAACTACACAGACAGTAGCCATGTATAAAAGTACTGCTGGCATGACAGCTTAACATGTCAGAACATTAAATATCCAATATCCCTGAGAGATAAATATCATCTTCCTACCAGAAATGAGTAGAGGAACATTTTGTTCCTCTTGAGGAACTGTAGAGCCTTATCACGGCCCAGCCTCAGCTCTGGAGTGAAAACCTCTGCCACTACTTTGGGTGTAAGGATTGGGTTTTGGAGCTCCTGGAAAAGCCAGGAGAACCCTCACCAGGAGCCAATTTTGCACCAGGACTACTTGACCTCTTCTACATACAAAAAATTGCATGTTCTATTGCATGACAGACTGTACAAACCCAACTATTTTGGAATATTCAAGGCTGACTGATGTTCTTGGATCGCACTGATTCATCCCAGCTATGAGATGTTCACCATGGGGTGATTTATTCTGATAACAACTGATCCCTGCTGAAAATGTCTGAAGTTTGGGAGATGTGAGGCTTTGTCATTACACTTACCCACTTTATCCATAGCTGAAGTTCTTCTATATAAATTTTTACTTCTTTTTTTTTTTTTTTTTTTTTTTTTTTTTTTTTTTTTTTCCTGTATTTCACCCCCATGTCATGCTGGGAATTTGGGAATTGGTTGAATTATATGCTTTACAAAAAAAAATTAGGATTGGTTATACAAAAAATATCTAGAGGCAAAATGGAAAATTTTCAGTGTCATCATTAAAATACTCCTTTTTTTCTTTCTTTTAAATATTGGCAGTCTAACACATGGTCCCTGTCAAGCAATACAAGAGGAAGAAAATTCAGAAAATTCCTAGTTTTCAATCTTTGAAATACATTTGCATACAAAGTGTATCTTTAAGGGAAAATAACTTGGCAGTGTCAGTGGCTGACACAATAGAAGCTTTATCACACTTTTTCTGCACATCTAACAACATTGCCAAACTCTTTAGAATGTAACACTATTTAACATTTATGAAATAAAGGCAAAAGTTTAAAATGCTTGGGATACCTGGTTCCCTTGTCTTGTGATACTGCATATATTTTCCCTTCATTTCATGATTTTTTTTACCTGAGAAAAATGAAAATATGTCATGTGGACTGAGACTCCTGCAAGTACTGGAATGTAAGGCACATATTTCCCTCAGAAGTTAGTGTCATTGTTTGTTAAGCACTTATTTCTGGAAGCACAAACACTCATTTAGTTTTCCTTTTCCAGTGAAAACAGTGATTTTGTGACCAGCAAGATCGCATTGAGAACTCAAAAACACAGATAGGCTTTTGAACTCATATTTAAAACAAAAAAAAAAAAAAAAAGAAAAAAAAACCTAAACCAATGGCTAAACCTTTAATTTCTGTACAAAGAGGAGCTGTCCCAAGGAAGACACAGCACCTTTTACAGTCAGCAATGATCATATGTATACAATCATATGTGTAAAACTAAAAAAAGCAGATTTTTTTAAAACTTTCAAATACCATACTTGATTATTAATGTTATACTTATTCTTCTATAAGGAAAACAGTTAAATCCTCTCAGTTATTTTTCACTCTATTACAGATAAATCAGAAATCAACATCTGGTACTTCATTTTTGCTTTGAGAACACTACTAAAGAATTAATTATTTCATCATTCTTACTTATAATTTTGAAATAATGGCTTGGATGATACCTATACTAATAAAT
>NC_080443.1:6204587-6262087 GCF_028018845.1 Melospiza georgiana | reverse complement strand
GTATAAGTTAGCCTGGACAGCGATAAGATAAGTATTGCATGTGCTTAATTCACTTAGCTATCCCTCCAAAAAAGATAATACATTCAATGTAGACATATTTCAATTGAATTGATAGCAGATCTGGATTGAGCAAGCCTAGAGACTGAATTACCTTTATCCATCCCAGCAAGAATAAGGATGAACTTGCAAGCAAAATCAATGTCAAAAAGGTCTTACTGGCTCTTACAACAGCAAATCTACTATCACTTATATTGAAATATACAAAAATTATTAATAACTATTACAAATGGACATCCATCCTACTAGCATGAAAACTTACAGCAGGTTAAGAACCAATGACATTAATTTAGATCACTAAATCCTTCAAACATAAGGAATAAAAGCACAAAATCTGTATTATACAATTGCTCAAAACCTTCAAAAATTATTATTTAACTAAAGTTGCCAAATAAAGGTGAAAGAATTGCAGGCTGTGAATTTCAAATGCCTCTGAGCTGATTCCCCCAGTAAAGCCAGTCTCTTGTGCATTGTTCCACTGTCACTTATTTACCACATTGACTTCATATGTGTTTTTTTCTATTTGATAGCATTAAATTTAGGGCATGTTCACACAAATATTTTCATTTTTTTTTTCCCACCAGCGCTTGATTCTCCAGTTGATCCCATGTACTCATCAGAACTGTTATTTTATATCTAGAGCAGTTTGATTGAAGTCTAATACAAATAACACTGGTCTGGGACCATTTAAATATTAAATTTTGGTCTGGGATCATTTAAATATCCTAAACTCTGTAATGTTGCAGCTCAGCTTCCACCAGGTGCCTAAGCTGGGGCCAATCATACTTTCTTTGGAGAGGCTGGCCTGCAATACAGGCTGCAGAACTTCATTAGAAATATTTCTTTCTTTCTGTGATTTTAGGAATTCACATCATGTTTGCTGCTGAACTTCTTCTGTAAAGTTCTGCTTCTTCCCATTCCTGAAGCAAGGAAGAGCTGTATTTTAAACCCAAATGAAGGGAGCCATAATGTAAATATAAGACATGGCTGCCAATTTTAAAACACAAGTAAATTTTTCAAAATTTTTTACTATAATTGCTTTTTAGAAAGCAGAAGAGAGTCCTGAAAAAGTTGGGTAACAACTTGTAAAATTGCTCCTCACGACCATCTGAATAGCAGATAAAAAATTTAAAATATTATGTGGATGAAAATGCTCCTTCCTTTTGGAGCAAATCCATGCTTCCTTTTCAGTGACTAATTCCTGATTTTTATATCACACGTCACTTTTGAGTAAATGCCAAAAAAAAAGGCAAAGGCTCTTTACAGTCAGTTGGTAGTTTTATACCCTAGGTTTAAATTGCAGGTCGACAGGAAACCTGGGTTTAATTTTTTAAGTGTTACATTAAGAAAATAAAATATTTCTTACAAAATCAGCTACTTTACTGGAATGCCTCATGCCATACCCAGTTTATTTGCCTGTTTTAGGGACAGCTGGGGACTGTACATCACATTGCAGGACTGAGTCAGGCTCCTTTCACGAGCGTAGCATGAATCACCTGGTGCCTCGGTATTTCCCCAACACGGCTCTTTCTTTGCAGCTCCTGCCTCTCACTGGACTCCATCAGGCTGGATGCTGATTGCTCTCCTTTCCAATTAGTGCCTTGCCAGTGAAGGCACTCACAGAGTGAGCTCAGCTCCCTGCGTGGCCCAAGGCTCCTCAGCCCTCCATGAGTGTCAGGGCTGCTTATGCAAGGGTAGGAGTCAGAGCCAAGCCCTTAACCAGCAATTATGGCTCCCTGAAGTTACAAGGACCCTTCTCAGGGCCAAAAGGGCAAGAACTTGTTGATGTCCCTTTGCACTGGCTGGCTCTGAAGCTGATGTGCAGGTGCTGCCATTGCTAAACAAAGGTTTTAGTGGCAGGTCACCTCCAGAACCTGTACGGCTGCAGGAGGAGGGCAAGGCAGACCCCTGGGCTCCCTGAATCTCCCAATTACTACACAAAGGACTAAAACACAGGGTGGTGGATAAAAGTGAATAAATGTTTCTAAATTCTTATATTAAACACACTTAAGCTTAAAGCTATTTAATTGAGGATTTAAAAGCATGTATGCTTTATGAAGCTGGGGCTACCTGCTTCATTCTCTTGCTCTTATTTTTGCTTTTATCCTTTTAGTCTTGAAGAAGCCTAATTAGAAGCTTGAACAGGGCTCTCTCTCCCTGCCCTTAAATCAGTAATTGGCTTCAGTGCAGAGACTGTCAGGAAATTAACACATCACAACATGACAGCTGTTAATTTTTTCTCCTTATTTGTCATATGAATCACTGCTGATTTGCCAGAGTGCATAACAAATTAGTGGTCTGTAATCAGCGGCCTCTCTCCTGTGTGCAGCACCTACTTGTTTTTCCCCTTTTCTCCTGAAGTCCATTACTTCACTGCTTCAGCAGGAATGACTGTTGCTAGGTGTGTCATTGTCAATAAATCAGAATAAGCAGATGCTAAAAGCGCAAGAAGCTCTTTAAACTTTGATGAAGGCTTTTAGTTACATTTTTAAACTTACACTTGGAACTGGATTTTTTTTTTTTTAAATTGTCACTCCCTGGCATAATATACTGTCAAGTCTTTGGGTATCATCTAAAGCTTTGCATCCTTCACAATGTAGAGCTGAAAATGTGATTTGCAAAAATTAAAAGAAGATATTTTCATGAGAACAATTTTTAAAATGGTAAAGACCTGCTGTGGCCCCCACATCAATAAATAACAATTAGACATAATGCACAGTGAGCTTTTCCTGTTTCCTTGAGATATATTTACTGTATTTTTGTATAATAAACTCTATTTTATATGAGTCAGCAAGCTCCACACACCAACAGAACTACATGCAGAAAAAAAGCCTCGAGAGCAAATATAAACCACAAAATTTTGGAAAAAATTATTTAAATTCTATCCTCTCAGTGGTGCAATTAAATCTGAGTATTTTTGGCCACCTTTTCTTCTTTTCTAGTTTTACTAATGATGATGTATATGAAGAAGGTCATGGGAATAATATGCAATACTGTGCAAAAGCTGGAACACTTCTTCCTGCATCTCTGAGCTGTGCTGAGAACTGTTGTTCAGTTTAAGAGGTCTGCAATTGGCTGATGTTCTCCTAGAACTGGAAATGTTTTGGAAATATGAACTGGAAAGATTAAAACCTGAATTACCTGATACATAAAACTAAACTGAAAGGACCCATTATATATTCAGTATCTTGTGTCTCAGACAAATTAAAATAAAAACAAGAGTGTGATATATTTCTTTAGCAAAAGGACCAAGTACAGATCCTGTTCTATGTTTCTTAATTTGTATTGAAACATGCTTAGAGCACAAGGTCCCTATAAATGTTTTTAGCATTCATAAAATATTTTTTTTAATTTCACCTAACCTGAATAAACCACTAAAAATCGAGAACAATGGAAAACAGTGAAACCTATACTCTGAAGCAAAATGCTGCGCAATCCTTTGTATACATCATGCCTTTTCCTCAAGACCCAAGCACTCTACCTTCTCGTCCAGAAAGACATAGGGGAAAAATAAAAGTATTCTAAGCTTGCCATGGTACTTGAAGGCTGGGCATTGCTGAGGAAGTGCTGCTTCATGGGACGGTGCTGGGAGCAAGGGCATCTTCACACCAGAGGCAGGAGGGGATCCCAACCCTCTGAGGTCACTCCTGGAGGTGCTGGCCCCGAGCCAGCAGAGCACTTACTCACCTGCCTTGCTTTTAAGGTGAGCAGGGATTTAAGTGTCTCAGACACAAAGTGCTCTGTGTCTTGCAGGGCTCCATGCATGTGCTGATGAGTGAGATTTATTTTGTGATTCACAGAGATCACACAATGCGCTCCTGCTCTGCCTCCATGCTGCCAGTGAAATTTTCAATGAGCCTACTTGACAATGATAATTTAAACATTTCAAAACCTGTTCAGGAGAATTCTCCCTGCAGTTAATTGGTGCTTTATATTTACACTTATGTACCAATATGAAATGATTGTTAAAATGGTTATTTTTGTATACAATGTATAAATCCATCCAAAATTTCATATAAGTGTATTAAATTGTTATTTATATATAATATATACATATGTTTAAAAAGTTCATAAAATTATTGTTTTCATGGCAATTATTATTTTTAAAATCTAAGGATGCAAATTATTTATCAGTATTACATGTATTTTCTGCTATGATTTCTGTTATATAAAGAAATGAAGGTTTAACTATTTGTAAAGTTTAAAAAATCCCCTTGATATTTACATTCTTAAATACAACTCAAGGGTTTGGTTTTTTTTTAAATATAATTTTTCATTTTTTCAAGAAGAAAAATCAACCCATTTCAGAAATTCTGTTTTGTTGTTCAGTCTTAATAAATATCTTCTGTGAGTACAATGTAAATTTTCCATTTGCTCCGTTATGCCTCGGTTTAAAAACACAACCCTAATTTTTTATTTACATTAACAGAATCAGTTACCCTGAAAAGACCTGAAATTAGCAATTACCAAGTGTGTGCAGTACAGGGCAACTCTGCCAGCCTTTTTGAAATGCCACTACAAAGTGAATCTCCATACTGACTAAAAGGAGTTCCTTGACCTGCTGTAGTACCAAGGCACACAGGGACTGTCTCAGGCATCCCGAAGTCTTTAATAGGGTGTCTGGAGCAGACAGCCTTTGAGCAGAAAGGTCACCACTGAACACTGTTTACTGAGACTATAAATTACTATTTTTTTAGCCTAAGCAGATTCTACATGTCAAAAGCAGCACTAAGAAAATTGTGGTGAACCACTATGTGTTTCATATTCCAGATTTCAAAAAAACCTTTTCAATAACCATTGGAAAAAGCCAGAAAAATCAACCAAGAACAGAAACATAAAACCACAACAAATCCAAGTCACAGATAAATGCTGAACAACACTGAATTACCTGCAGGTTTTCAGACTCCCTGTCATGAGGAAAATAATTGTATGACACCCACCAAATGTTAGGTCACTGTATAGATGTGCAGCACTCATTTGCTCATCTCTCTGCTTTATCAGCACTTCTGGATGTATCATCTCCAAAATACACCATCACTAATTAAAATTCAGAGCAGAGCAAGTATCAGTGGAGTTTGGTCAGAAAGGGAAAGGGTTGGCAGGTTACAGACAATGTTACAGCTATTCTTTGCTATGCCTTTCTGGTATGGGGTTCTCTGTATTTAGGGCAAGATCCTAAAATTTCCATTATGTCACTTATGTTAGCAACACTTGCTTTATTGGTGAAGAATTGAATGGCCAATGTTTATTTGTAATTCATACTGGCTGACCACTGTGTTGCTATTTAATAAATATTATTAAATTTATTGTATTTATTGTATTGTGTTTATTGTTAAACTTCCTTCCAGTCCCCAAGATTTCGGGAGCCTGTTATTAGTGGTCTCAAAACTATAAAGCAGTGGATTTGCCAGCAACTATAAATACACCATAAACCAGCATGTACATTTAAATAAAGTGATGAGATGTTCTTAAGGGCAATTGACAACAATAGGAAATTTTACTGGGAAGTCTCCAGTCACCACTGTTTCCATTGTTATGAATCCTGAGAGAGATTCCTTCAAAAGTTCTGAAAATCTGCACAAGTAAAAAAAAAAAAAAAACACAAATTTAGCAATTTATGCCCATGCAAAAGGCTTAAAAGTAGGCATCTTTCCCTAAAGGATGTAGAAAGGGAATAGACAGGAATTATTTTCTATTAACACCCAAAAATTCTGAGAGTCACACCAAAACACTAAAAAGAATCATTATGCTGATTTACTAAGACATAGAAACTTATATTCTAGCTCCCTGGGTATCCAGCATGAGGCCTTAAAGAAGCCTTAAGGAATACATGTAATTAGTTCTATGTTCCTTAGCCTTAATTTTTTCTCCTTTCCCACTCATCGTTTCTAAAATTTCCACAATAAATATTTTCAATAACTTTTATGAAATAATGTTTTAATGCTGTTTTCCAGGTAATGTTTTTTTAAAAGATGAGTGGGGAGGACTTGAGATATGATTTTAGTAATCTTTATTACATGGAAAAAGGAAAAATCTTCCTAGACTGAGGAACTGGGTTTATATCAAGACTTCCTGTGCTAATGCCTAAAATATCAGTGTTTCACCCTTCTGGAAAAAGTGAGGGTCAGCAGTAAAGGAGGGGAAAAAAAAGTATTTAGCCCTTTGTTTGATGTTGCTCTTTAACAATATTCACCTTTTTTATTAAAGTACTTTGATGGCCATGAGAAATACACCTGCAAAGATAACTCTCTGCTGCCTAATACAGTGAATTACCATCAGTCTAATCTTATCTAGTGACTACTGGCAATTAGTACCAGGAGAACAAATTAGAAGCTGTTTTGTATATCAGATCATCACAGCATTTCAAAACACCTTTTCTGTTTAACAAACATTTCTTCATATCTTGTGATATGCTGGGATATCTTTAATTACCATATAATTTGTAAAAGTCATATTGTCCATCTGGGGTCCCCCAGCTATGGAAGAGTATTTGCGAAATTGTAGAACAGTATTAACACCTGTCAGAATGCAAAAGGCTGGCTCAGCCTTCAATTAAAGCAATGATGAACCAATTTCCTTTCCTTTCCTTTCCTTTCCTTTCCTTTCCTTTCCTTTCCTTTCCTTTCCTTTCCTTTCCTTTCCTTTCCTTTCCTTTCCTTTCCTTTCCTTTCCTTTCCTTTCCTTTCCTTTCCTTTCCTTTCCTTTCCTTTCCTTTCCTTTCCTTTCCTTTCCTTTCCTTTCCTTTCCTTTCCTTTCCTTTCCTTTCCTTTCCTTTCCTTTCCTTTCCATTTTTTAAAACAATGCAAAATCTCAGCTCTGAGGCCATCGGTGAGCAAAGCCCATTGAAGGAAGCCAAACAGTGGTGAGAAGACTGCAAGAAGGAGGTGTAAAAATGAAATCAGTCCAAGGTGGAAGCAGTTTCTAGGGGTGTGGTACCACAAGAGCAGCTTGCTGACATCAGCCAGTTCCTCAGGGATATCCCTGATATCCATGATATTTGATATCCCTGGCACAGAGCAGGTGGGGAAAGGCCATCAGAGCTGAGCAGGTCCTGAGAACTGCCATTCTGCTTTGTGCTTAGCTTGTCTCACTGAGCAGAATTAAGAGTGAACTGCACTGGGAAAAGGAAAATGGCAAGTAGCAAAGGGAGATGGTGCAAATTCTACTGCACATGGGGGTTTGAAAATATCTTGGGAGAGTTTTGTTTTAGGACAGAGTGGAGTTTGGAGATGTAACACCACTGACGTTCCTAAAAATCCTTTCTGTTGAATTTCCTGGAAGGGATTTACGTTATTAGATACTCAAAAGATCTTGTGCAGCTCCAAAATTGATGTCTAGATTATTTTCTAGAAGAAAGAGAGCTGTGATGTTTACATCCAAACCCAAAATTTCCTGGAAATATATTAGCATGTATTTCATAAGACATGAAGCTGAAAGCAATATCCAGTAAGTACCTGAATCCCTTCTATCCCACAAGGTAACTCTGAAACTGAGCAACAAGGGGGCAAAAAAGAAAAGGAGGTACTGCAAAAGTTATTAGGCAGCTTTATAGACCAAAATAATCCAATACACTTTGGGGAAAATGACGATTGCTATATTATTCAGAGAAAATTACAGAGCTTTTTGCTCCACTACAAAAACTCTATATTTCTTGTTATGTACAGAAGGGAAAAAAAGGAAATTGTGCAAGCCCTAAAATCTGGAATCCAATGCTAAAGGATTTACTTTAAGCCACAGAATGCTTAGCTATTAGATGACCTATAAACATTTTTGTTTCATGAGTGAATGTTTAATCTAGCACAATACTGTTCCAAAGGAAACCATTAATAGCAACATTTTGTAGCAGTTGTGTGCATGTCCCCACTGGACCTCTAAATGAAGTCTGCATAAGGACTGTAAAGGTAGTAACCCTGCAGCTACAGCTATAATTATCAGGATTTAATGGTGTTTATGAATGACTTGCTATGAGTCAAAGGATAATAATACGTCTTATTAAAAATTTATTCCAAGTTATTTTTATACAACTTTACTCATTTACGTGTCACCAATGATTGTTCTTTTAAATGAAACAATAGAACAATAAGGAACATTTAGATTTCAAGAGAAATCCTAGCACAGGGTCATTATATAATGACTCAGTATAAACAAACAAACAACATGGAATCTTTGTAACCTAGCAATTAAAAATATTAGCCTAAAAGTGAATTTAAAAATACAATAAGCAAACTTAAAAAATATATCTCTGAAAAAAAGACTTTTTGTGTCATATGAAAATAATGCTAAACTCCAGTTCTGATTCACTAAGATAAATGACCAGAGATCTTTTTAGCAGCTAATGACTAAACATGATCCAAATGGAACTGCAGCCAGATGGCACATGGGATTCATGGAACATAGCTATCAGATCAACCACAAACCTGAATGAGCTAATGTAGCTCAAGATGCATTAACTAATGATTCCCACGAAGTAAACATTGCAAATGAAAGAAACCCAAAGAAATTTTTAATTTTTTGACAAACTTAATAACAATATACTCATGAGGAAAGGGAATTTCCTCATTCTAGGTCACAGAAAAAGGAGATGGAGAATCAAGATCCTTTTCCAATTTTTTTGACTAGTTACTGGTTTAGATCCAACAGAGCCCATTAAGTCTGTACTTAATTTCTGTACTCTTTTCACTCCAAATTTTAGTCTCCAGCAGAATATTTAGACATTACCTAACTTTTAACAACCATGAGTAAGGATTTCTTTCTTCTAGAAAAGTCTACATATTGCATTATTTTAGCCCATGGGTAAGAGAGACAGCCCCATTTAAAGACCAGAAAGCAACTATCAGGACTTTTTCACTCTGTACATATCTACCATTCATATAACATCCAAGGAATTTGAAACTCACAGGAAAATGAAATATATTGATTATGCAAAAATATTCACAAATGTCTTTGAGTTGTCATCTCTTTCAGACCAACTTCCTAAAGAGCTGCTAATGACATTCTGAGCCTTCCTCAGTACAGTGAGTTGGGAGGTCTGGTGTGTTTTCCTCTAATTGTCTATCTTAGCCCACCAGCTCAATACAGCACATAAAGGATTCCTCCTGTCTTAATATTTTGGATTTCACACTGGAACAAAGAGGTTTAAGAATCAGCATTGCTTTAATAGGGACTGGTGAGGACACACCAGAAAATGATTAAGGGATATGGGGGAAGAGGCCGCAGGTGCAGTGAAAGGAGAAGCAGTAAAAGGCAGAAGCAGTGAACTGTTACCCAATAGATGCCAGTAGAAGTACGAACACTCATTTTTACTTGACGAATATTTAAGTGCTTATGATTAAAACATGCTTTTAAAAACAGTGTTATGAGAAAGAAAATCTGAAAAAAGACAAAAATGTACTCCAATCAAAAATAGTCTCAGCATAAATGAATAACTGGAGACTTTTTAAACTTGTCACTCAGTTCTGATCCTTAGCTAACCCTCAAAGACATGTTGTTGTAAAGGTTAATTAATTAAAGTGCACAGAAATGATTATTTGAGAGCTGCTAGGTAAGTGCAAAGTACTGTTACTATAGGTTAATATTTTGCTCTTAGGGCATAGCCTAGCTTGACACCAATGTACATTACATCCTGAGACAAACAGTTTCAAAGCTCAGGGCCTTAGCCCTCTTCTGCAGAAGTAAATGGGAATCATTCTGGGGTGTTCAAGACCTTTGGATTAGCTCTGAGGGTACAGCTGTGTGGTATAAAGCCATCTCCTAGCTCCATTAGCATGTGCCTCTGGCTCAAGACAGCTAATCTGTTTTGCTTCTCAGGCAAGCTAATTAGATCAGCAGATAGAGCATAAAGCCTTTGATTCTTCAGAGAAATGCCACTGCTCTGGATGGGAGTAAGCACAGGAAACACAGGGAATTTGTATAAATAACTGAGTTCAGAAGAGGTTCCCATGGGATTCATGGAAATACGCAGTGCTCAACACCCCTGGCCACAGGTCACCAGTAGCAGGTATTTTGTCTGCACATGAGAGATTTGAGCCACTTCTCCCAGGTGACACCTTGATATCAGTAGGTCCATCATGTTGCAATCAGACATTTGTTCATAGAACTGCAACAGTTTGCTAAGAGCAATGGAAGGAGGTCTCATCTCCCTCTCACTGACCCCCTGCCCACTCACCTGGGGTGAGGTGTGATGCATAACCAAGAAGATGCCTAAGACTGAGACCAGCCATCATTTCTTTCTCTGCCACCCAACAACAGCTGCAATTAGCAGAAACAATTAGACCAATTTCCTCATTACATGGAACAGGACAGTCTATGGCTTTCTCTTTTAAGCTTATTTGACTCTAGAACTTCCCCCTTATAATTCAAAATATCCCACACTAAGGGCCTCATCTGTTTGATGAGGGACTCTGAGATGTGAAGGGATGAAAAGCAATGGAAAGTTCCTTTGGAACTGAGTTCAGTTCTGTTAAGGTTAAAGCTAATTTAATTGACCATATAATTTAAAAAGTTATGATTTAAGAGCCTTGGACAGGCACCTTTATCATTTTATACTTGAGCAAATAAATAAGTTCAGAGCTGAATTTGAAGTCAGATCTCAAAATTTAGGATTGCTTGGACTTAACTATTTCACACATCACAAAAATTTATTTGTAGAGCTTAACTGGTACAACAAAATTTTTCTCATAACTGCTGTAATAACAACAATGCACAAAGTAAAACCCCAAGTGGAATGTGTGAACAGTTAAAATGCTGGTCCCTTTCACTGTAACAGGGATTATTTTACCTGGTGCAGCTCACAGCAAGTTCATCTCCTGAATAAGATCCTGGGCCAGAATTTCCCAAATTCCCCTTCGGGACTTGGTGTTCTCCATCCATTTCCTCTTTAAATCTTGCAAATGGGCAGCACTGACATTCTGTTAAAAAGAACAGAAGGGAATTATCTATAAAAATGTTTATTTAAGGAATGTTTGAAAAGAATTATAAATATTTTATCTGTTCTTTTCCATCAATAATGAAAAAAAAACATGAGGAGCTGCCTGATTCCTCAGGTACTATTGTCTAAGAAAAGTCAATGTGGTCCAGATGACAATGTAAAAGAAAAGTCAACACTTTTCCCAGGTATTGTGTAAAACCACCTTATCAATTAATAAGAATTAATAGGAATTGTAAGAATTAAAAGACTTGTTTGGAAATACAGACATAAATCCATTATTTTCCCACAAACAAGGACACAGGTGATACACTGGTAAAAAAAGAAAATGCAGACAACTTTCTTCAACATGACATCACATAGTATTTTTAAATAAATTTGCATACAAAATATTCTTCCAGGCATTAAAAGAGATATTTGCTGATAATAATGCAATTATTGAAAGACTTATATGCATTGAAATTATCTTAAATAAGGGCAGGTTTATTTATTTCAATTTAGGCTAATAGTTGTTTAAAATAAAACAATTTCCCTGTAACAGTTATGGCTAAATATTTATTTTTATTTTTTGCATTTAAGTTCATCCTACCAATAATTATTTTTCCCACCTCCTCTCCTTCACTAAATGTCATTAAAAGTAAAAGAAAGGATGTTTCTCTACTTATTCTTCCTATCCAGAACAGAGCTCCCACCTGCCCTCCATCACATCTCTGTAGGAGGATGGAAATTCAGCAGAAACAAAGACCAGGAGTGAAGGCATTCTTCCACATAGATTTACATGCTAACTGTGGAAACATTTTATGGTTTTAATTTAGACACCACAATATTTTTTGTCTCTTCCTTTCCATGCTATCATCTCTGCTTTCCTTTACATCTATGCTTATTGCTATTTGAAGCTTCCATGACTTGTAACAACAAATAGAAAACATTTTTTTCTATGAGATTTCTATCTTCTAAAATAAGCAGCTTGGCACAACTGTATGGGCAATGTGTGCAAATTTGCATACACTCTATATGTTGTTTTTCCCCGAGTATTTTCTATCTTTGTTATTCACAGATGTACCACAGAAAAAAGAAAATACAAAATATTGCATTATATTACAAACTTACATTTAATTATTGATTCATTACTTAATAATACTTGAAGTATACATTAAATTTAAATTATATCTTATATCTGTCAGAAAAGAAAGACTACCTAGATGTTTTATGGGCAAAAGTCTCCAGGGAGTGTCACAAATTCACTTGATGTCCGTAAGTAATTAATTTTCTATTTGGATCTCTGATTTAGCTGAAGGATGTGTAAAAGCACATGCAGACAAGCAGTCAGGAATGGAGTCTTCTCTACTGACTGTGCATCTGAGCACCTCTTCACTCACTGCGTATTCTGAAATATGTAGTGAACTGTGCTGTGCTGAAGGAATAGGCACATGGTGCTGGTGTTTCCTACAGTCATGTTCAGAAACTAGACACAAGAAGTCTTTCTGTTTTACACAAATCTTTCTTATTTTCTTCATCCATGAGCAGTGGCAGTTCAGCCACACAGATCTGATTTCTTTTTAAGGAAGAGAATCCCCAAGTATTTTTTGTACAGATCTGTGTTCCTGGGAAACAGACAATTGGATTGTATTCCAACCATTTTTGTTTTTACAGTGTCAATACTTATAACCATGGTACCAGGGCCAGTTGGTTAATTTCTTCTCTGAATTATTCTTGTAATCTTATTTTCAACATATTTTTGTGAATTTTCATAAAATTTCCCTTGCACTCCTTACCCTAGAATTTTTCCAAAACATCTTCACTGCAGTTTCAATGCACACAATTATTAGGCAATTTATCACTTTCAAATTATGAATAAAAATTATATTTGAAACCAAAATATTTTCTATCTTAAAAATAACATTTCTTCTATTTTAGCATTTCACAAATAAGCATTTTACAACAAATTTTTAATCTTGTTTTTGATTGAGTCCCTTTTCAAATTTTTCACTTCAGCTGTTCATCCATTCTGCCTTTCCCTTTGTATTCAATTGCCATGCAATTCCATTTCTATCACACAATTCCCATGTATTCTTTCCTAGATGGGTACATATTGTCTCTGAATGGTCCAATGGAGTCACTTGAAGTCACACTTGAACCCAGCCTCTTCTCACACTGTGGGTTTGTCTGTTAAAAGCTCTGCCTAAAGCAAAACCCAGAAGCCCAAATGTTCGGTGAAAGGCAGAAAACAGCAGTGGTTACTTGAGAAGATTCCCCCAGCCTTACAGAGTCAAGCACTCCTTTTTCTTTATCATTTGCACCTGTGTTAGCTGATGGCTTTACTGCTTTGCCAGCAATTACCTATTTTATTCTCAGGAAGCCTTCCCTCTCCTCCTCCACTCCTGATGGAATGAAGGACATCACATGGAAGAGGTTGCTTCAGGCAGAGATGAAAATCTGTCCCTGATGCTGAGTGTTGCTCCCCTGTGCTGGCAGCCAGATTGCAGGGCAAGCAGTGCTCTGGGAAGGGAGAGCTGATTTTGCCTTCTCCAGAGCTTGTGAAGCAGACTCCACCTCACACAAGTTTTTCAATACAGCTCCCAGCAGAGCTTACACGAGGTCACACAGATCTGGATTAGACCCTGGGCACAAAGCACACATTTGGAGGGCTGGAGTTGATAAAACCATGAGAAGGAGAGGTTGATGCTGTGCTTCATCTGCCTCCTCTTGCTCATCTTGAGCCTTGACACAAGCAGGTGCAGACTAGAAACCTTGAGCCTTCTCAAGCTGTCCTTAGCTATTTCAGCCCTGGAAAGTGTTCATTTGTTAAATGCTGCTTATCAGTGCTAGACAGCACTACAAAGCCCATATCCAAGCAAGATGAAGGCAGAGAAATTCTCCTGAGCTCCAGGTGCTCCAATGGTGTCAGTAACTTTTTTCTCCTAGGGGGAACAAAGCAATTTGCTGGGTTTAGATCCACTTCACACCCATAGATAGACAGGTGCCATGAACCTCTTACCTATTTGACTGAGCCATCCCTCTGTGGAAAGAGAGCAATCTCTGCCTCTCTCTTATCTATGTATTATTTCTATTCTGTGTAGTGCTGGATCATGAAAAAGTGTTCTGTCCTACACTGTAAGGTTTTGCTTTAAGGTCATCCCTCTCTCCCTGATTCAGAGCTTGCTTTGAAGGAGGTTTGATTTGCAGATGTTCACCTTGTGTTTGATTCCACTTAATTTTCTCCTATTTTGGCAGCCCCGTGTAGAAAGAAAAAAAAATAAAAATTAGCCATGCATTAATTTGAGACAAATCAAAATGAAAAAGGCAACAGAATTTTTATTTTGTCAGTCTTCTTTTTACAGGAGCTCTGTTTACTCTATGACTGTTCACTGTGGCATAAACTTGTCTATAAAATCGGGATAATTACATTTTCTTCCTTGATAAGGTGATCTAGAATATATGGATTGCTAGGGTACATAAGTTATGCATTTTTAATAATGAGGGGATAGACCTATACACATTTCAAGCTTCTTAAGAATTAATGTATCTGTAATAATATAAACTGTTAGGGCCTAAAGCTGAAAGCAGTTATGGATGTTTTTAATGTATTTTTTTTGAAGTTCAATACAGAGCGTCAGAAAGCATTACATGTTTCCTCTTTGCAATCAAGGAAAATATTAGAAAATTTAAGAAAAAATAAAAAACAAATAAACTCACAACCCATTCTGAAGGAAAAAATCTTATTATGTGATTTCCTTCCAATGCAGATTATGGGTCAACTCATACTTAATATTATTTATATGAAGGTAAATGTCCTCTGCTCCACAGAAAGAGTAAAGGCTCTATTCGTGAAAATGTTAGAGCGAGATTGTATCTGAACAACAAAGATATTTTTAAAGCAATAAAATATTAAACAGATGCCAGTGTTTTCTTAGATACATAAATGGCCTGATATGGAAGACAGTCAGGTAATAGCTTTGAGCTGTGAATGTTTGCAACAAAATGTGTAGTCATATAAATCTCACTTGGATTGCATTGCACTAGAAAATCAAAATGCAGAACAGGCCTGTTGAAAGAGCTGTTAAAGTTCACAAATCTTTTCAGAAACCCAAGGTTGAGTTGATGTAGGCTGATTTATTAATTTGATTTCAAATTCTGGAAAATTCTGATTTTGAGACATTTATGATTTAAAGAAGCACATAAATTAATGTCATGAATTTTCAAAAATTGTTTTAAAAACTAATTTAGATCCCAAACTCACATCAAACTGTTGCAGGTTCTTTTTAAGGAAATTTGATAATAAAAAACTGACACATTTTGCCTATTTCTGGAGTCATTTCTGTGGCCAAATTGTTTCTAGTCATTAAATATATCAAACATATACAGAAAGAGAGAACTGCAGAAACGTATGGGTCAAAACTCAAGATGTCTATAACCTGAATTTGTGTAGGAATCACAGTTCCTTTGCCTCTGATGGTAGGAAGGAATTTTTCCCTGTGAGGGTAGTGGGACACTGGACATGTTGCCCAGGAGGCTCTGGATGCTCCAAGGCTGGCAGTGCCCAAGGCCAGGTTGGATAAGATCTCCAGCAACCTGGTCTGGTGGGATGTGGCCCATGGCTGGAGGGTTGGGATTAGCTGATTTTTAAGGTCTGTTCCAAGTCCTTACCCTTCTACGATTGTCTGATTTTTCACCTCGTGTTAAGGCAGATGTGGTCAGCAGGCACAAGTTCAGAACCAGGTGTAGGAAGTAACAATCACAGCTCCCCTGCCAGCTACCACATGACTCCAGGATGCAGCAAATTCACTCAGGATCTCAGAGCAGGCTGGTCTTCTTACTTCATGCCTCTGTGGTCTCAGACAGCCACCAGGAAAAACAAAATGGGATCTAAGAAAAAAAAAAAGACAAAAGACTGCTCAGCGCAGGCCACTCACCTGCAAAATGCCAAGTGTCCCCCAACATTTGGCTTCCATCAGCTGCAGCACTTCAGACTGCACACTTATGGATCTGATTTGGGATACAGCATGGAATCGCAGAACATTCTGGGTGGGAAGAGCCCCACAAAGGTCAAGAGTCCAGACCCTGTCCTTGCAGATCCCCCAGCAATCCCCCCGTGCATCCCTGGCAGTGCTGCCCAAATGCTCCTGGAGCTCAGGGCCATGCCCCTTCCCTGGGAGCCTGGGCAGTGCCCACCCTCTGGGGGAAGAACCTTTTTCTAATATCCAACCTAACCCTGCCCTGACAAAACTTCAGGACATTCCCTCAGGTCCTATCACCCGTCACCAATTTTTTCTATGTCATGACCTTTTTTCCCCTGAGTGAGTGGGCCCTAAAATAGATTTCCCCAGAATGTTTCTTTTCTGTTTCAAAGTGATTTGGTTCCTCTCTTTTTGAAAGCTTCACTAATAACCCCCTGAATATTTCCTCATCTCTCTAATTTGTGAATGAAGTAATATGGGATCTCTGTGGATAGAGATTTCTGCAAAAGAAAAGGGTCTGCTTAGGATGCTATGGCTCCTTATCAAGTATGTAGCAGAAATTATTTTAGAGGACCATTTAATTCTGCACTTAGGTGTTTCTCATTATCAGGCTCTCTAGCACATGGATTAGTAGCAATTCCACTGTTCCAGAGCTTTTGTCATTAACAGCATCCCACCTCCAGCAACCTCTGCTAGTCAATAATAACAGCTTGTTTAAAAATAGCAGCATCAACTTGTTTGCACTGTTATTATCTGTGCATGGCTTATTTCCCCACAAGACTCTGGGATGGTGCACAACCTGCTCTCTGGGTCTTCTTTCACTCCCTTTCTCAAAGCATGTTTTAAGATCAGGAGAGAAGACATACATTTTTTAGCAAATACTAGTAATGTAATTGCAACGCTGTTACAGTCCCCAAAAGTAAAATACTGCACTTAGAAGGAGCTGTATATTCATTAGTCAATAAAGTATTACTACACAATTTATTGAATTGTAACCTTATTTTTCCTTGATGAAGATGTTGTGCAGCTTTCATCTTCACATAAATCTCAGTGATTAATTTAGCATTCAGAGCTGGAATAAGAATAAGAAACCCAGGCCAAATTCCAATCCAGCCTTCCAGCATCATGTCCTCTCCTCTCACTTCAGACTCACACTCAGACACTCAATTTTACTATAACACAGTTTAAAAATTAAATATTGATATGAATGGTGGATTTTGTAGGGCTGCATCTTCCCTACATGCCACTAATTCATTGTCCTTATCCTACAATCTGACAACTACTCCATTCAGGTAGATGCTCTTGTTTGTGAATACAGAAGGTGATTCAAAAGGCATTGCTACACAGCATAAAGACAATTTATTATGCCAACATACTGTATCTTCCTCTGTAGATTAACATAAATAATTATTGTAATACTGCACTGCACTAGAATATGCTTAAAGCTAATTGAATACAAAATGAATATACTTTTTATATTTCCTCATGAATTACAGTTAAGCCTTCTATTTTGTGACAGAAACCTAGAATTAAAGTAGAAGAAACAATTAATGTTATAATTATGTGTTTCTAAACTTATATTCAAAAGCATTGGCAAATTATTGTCAGAATATTTGCATACAAGCTGAACAATTAAGTTGTCAGCTGATTCTATTTCGTCTTATTTTTCTTGTTTAACTGGTTAATTTTTTTAATCTATTTTGTTATCAGAGCCAGTCAGAACTTTCAACAATACTTCACTGCTTAATTTAAAATAGCATAGGTGTAGATACATTAGCAAAAAGAAGAGAAATACATTGATATTTTTAGTTTTTTCTCTTACTTTCCGAGTACCTGACAGTTCTGGAAAGTGAATTAATAGCATACATGGCAAAAGAATGGTAGACCTTCTGTCAACTGAGAGCTGCAGTAAAACCTTGATTCAGTTGTGCTGGAGGTGGGATTTTCATCACAGTGTTATGCTGTATTTTTTCCCTAGCACAGCAAACTAATAACTCATAGTTTATTAGAAATATCATTAAAAGTTTTCCTTTTTTAAATATGAAGAAACACTTGACCCAAAAGGGTAAATAGTTTGATTCTCATAAATAGAGGGTGAATTGCTCTATGTTAGAAAAAAATTAATAGTACAGCTCCTTTCACAAGAAGAACCCTCTGAAAACAATATCCCAATTTCCTGCAGACACTATCAAATTGAGATATGTCACACATGAAAACTCAAGCCTATTTCTTATATAGTTTTACTTCTGCTTTGGCCATGACAATAGCAGATTTGATGTCTGCAAGAGGAAAAAAACAATCATAATTTAAATTGTGAATTCCATTGACAAACACATTTTTCTTTATTTATTTTTTTCTTTCTTTTTATTTTTTAACCTTGAGTTAAGCAATCAGATCTCTGAAAAAGCTATATTTAGATTTTTTTTTAATTGACCCATTATTTTGCTTGCTTTCACTGCCAGAACCCCCTACTGCAAACAAGGATAAGGATGCTACCTGGACTTCATTTGATGAATAGTTTTAATTAAAATATTCTGTACCATAAGTATTTTAATGTTACAGACACACCAAAGGTATGCAGTAATAAATTAAATTATACATTTAAATTAATCTATAAATATGCTATAAAATTGACAGGATATTTTTAAGATAGAGAATGAGACATGGATTGCTAATTATGACAATTAAATATCATGAGTAAAAATAAATGACAATCAATATCCTAGAACCATTTTGTAAAAAGAAAAAAGGGAGGAAATATAATATCATTTAGATGTCTATAAAGGTGAAAAATTATTAACAAGTTAGAGTCCTGATTTTTCTATTGTAATAAAATGATAAGCAGTAGAACATTATACTTTTCATCACTGCTAGCCATAAATACTGTGCATATACTGTACTGGCACAATCCATTATGGGATTCTTCTATTTGGATCTATTATGTTCAGGATAATAACATGTTTAATTTTTACTAATAAAATTTCCAGGGTTTCTGCTCACTCCGTGTCTGATCTAGAAGCCTGTGCACTTATTGGAAGCTTTTCCTTTGCATTTAATGAATTTTGGATCAGTCCCTACTTTAAGAAAAAAAAGGTAAAATAAAAGCAAAACAAAAAAAAACAAGTAAACCAAAGAAAAATTAACCAAACAGCAACAAATAAATGCAAGTTGCAGCAGTGTAGTGGTTATGCACACACAATCAAGGCCTCAGCACCATTGATTCTTTTTCTGTATGAGGAGCCTCCCAGGGTTCCTTCCTATTAGCAGATATCTGGACCAAGCATTAGCTCACATGCCACAGGACACCCACCTGAAATTCCTTCCTTAATTACTTCCTCACACCAGAAGAACATTAAGGCCAGCCAAAAGACACAGCTCTGCTTTGTCTGCAGTGCTGTGTTAGGGGTAGTAAATGTGTAAATTGGGTGGAAACCCATTAAATTACTGTCTCAAAATTGTCTGTTTTAATAGTATTAATGTCCCAGCCATGATATGAATTTACAGTCCATCTTCTTCACAACCATTTATCAAAATGGTAAAGGCAAAAAAAGTGAAGATTGGACTTTTTTTTTTTTTTTCATCCTGGATATTTGGGCTAATAGTCATTATTATATTCATATTAAAATCCTACTCCATGTCTTTCAATCATACATTTTTCCTCTAATTAAGGCATATTCACTTTTTTGCTAATTAGGTATTCTTTGTTGCACAATGTTTGCTCTAATCTTTTGGAATCTCTCTCAATATCCAGTCATTGCCTTCATTACTGGCTCCCCTAGAATCCAACCAAAGCATGTTATTTTTTCTGCTAATTATATCCTCATTTACAGATTGTTGCCTTCTCTGATTGGCTCTTTAAACCAGTTGCTATGACTTCATTAGCAATGTCTTCTGACCCTGTTATTTCTTGTGACAGGATTTGCTCCACTTGTCCTGTAGCACTGTATCCCAGGGTCACTCCTCTCCCGGGCTGGAATAGTGTCAAACACGAAAGGTTTAGGGCAGAGAAAATCACTGCTGAAGTTGCTAATTACCACATGCAGCAACGGTACAAATTAATGCTTCTAGCAGTTTAGGGAAAAAAAAAAAAAAAAAAAAAAAAAAAAAAAAAAAAAAAAAAGAGTGTTTTAAAGGTGTCATTAACAGGTTAGTTTCATTTATATATGTGCTTGACAAAAAAAAAGTCATCGTAGTGTGTTTTTGCTTTTAGAATCTCTCCATCAAATAAGTGTTTTTAAATCATGTGGGATTTCTTTCAATGCTATATGGCAATAAAATTACTGAATAAAGCATTCTTGAGCTCGATGATTTTAGAAGGCAAGTGTTTCTAAACAAATTTCCCTATTGTAACTTGAATTTCAGAATCTTGTAGTATGTTAGGATTTGATTTCTAACCTGTCCTATAGAAATAGTGGTCTCCCTTAAAACAAGGGTTACATTTCTAGGCATTTAGAAAAAAATAAGTAATTATACAAGGACAACATATTAAGAGAAAATTAAAATATATGGAACTGCAGTGAAGTACTAATACAATGCTTATATTAAGCTGCAGAATGGCATGAGATTACAATTTTCATGGGGTACAAACTGCATATTGTGCTAATTGTGTTCCCCACTTTTAGTCTCTTGCAAATCTGAATAATCCATTACCAGAACCAGAGATTCAAGCACATAGCAGAGTTTAATACAAGTTAGTTAATATGAAAAACGCTGTATCTAGTTGTTTGCAAAATTACTTTTGTTGATTAAAAGGCTCTTCAGAACTTCCGGCTTGTGAAAGGGTTTTAAATTGTCTAATGCTGATTGTGATTGCTATGCAGAAAAAAGGCAATGCGAAGCAAACCATTATATCACTGAATCTTTGTTAAGCAGGCCTTGAAAGTGCTTGACAGCATAATTAATCTTGTGATATGAACAAAGAAACCAACTCAATAGTATTGAAGATGCTTATTAAAAATACTAAATACCTTTTTCCACTTAAAAACCTTTTGAAATACTGTGGAAAGTGCCATTACCTTTTTTTGTTTTTGCACTATTTTAGTCTAGAATTGATACAAGGGACACATAGCATGAGAAAAAGAATAAACTGGATGACAATAAAAATTAGTTTAAAAAACAATGCTCCCTGATTTGGGGTGTCAGCTAAGCAACCTCCAAGCATTACAAAACACCCCTGCATACACACACACAGTGTCCACTGCTGTTAGCTTCAAAAGTTATTTAAAATAATCACTGCCTGTCAATCATATTACACTTTCAAAGTAAATCTTATTAAAATAATTTATATTTAAATGGATAACATCAATTTTAATTGTTGCTTCTGCCTTATGTGGTGACTGTATTGTGTGATGCCATACCAGAACAGATCATACATGTAGGATTCCCTGATACAGTGGGATGTGTTTGTGGTGTAAGTTATTCCCAAATATACTGAAGGGAGCAATACAAAGATATGGAGAGCGTGCTGTGACACGGGCTGGAAGAAAATTTATCCACAGCTTGTAATGTGCATGTTTGCAGCATGCAGAGACAGAGGGAAACAGCCTTTGCAGAGGGAAGCTGCTGACTTTCAGCTGAATGTACAGTCTGTTTTGAAAATTCATTAAAAAATTACAATTATGGAAATTAATGTTTAGAAAATCACCACTTTTGATGCCCCTCAATTTATTAAGAACCTGATGCTGCTCCCAATGTTAACATTATCTCTTTAAGGCCAATTTATCTGTTTAATTCTGGAAAGCGTAATTATGCAACTAGGACTCGATCCTGCAAGACAAACAGAACTAGGGAAAGGAAAAAAAAGCAGGCACTGTGGCAGATATAGCCCAGTATCCTGATCCTTTTAAAGGCAGAAGGTTGGTCAGAGTGAGTTAATGACTGGTCCCACAGGCTGGCTGACTGGAGGCTGCTCCTTGCATACACCAGGAGCCATCCCAGGAGGATCACATTTTCCTGGGAGATGGCATCTCTGGTTTTGGTCTCTGTGGCCTCTTGATGCCATAAAAAATGCTGTTCTTGTTTTCTAATAAGGTCAACTGTTCTGTATACCCAAATAAAGAACTGCAGAGTGGAGCAGGAGGAATGCAATGAAATAAGCAAAGCAGCAGTTATGAATTTCCTTTCAAGTATCTTTTTAAGCACTGTATGTTGACTATGCCTACTCGTTACCCTGCCAATCTAAATTTTCTTTCCTGAATCCTGAGCACTGAAGGTACTTTCGCAGAGCAGCAAAGTTCATTGTGTTATGAAAAGAACCATACTGCACAGTTCTGTCTCATGGAAAAGCCTCCACACACAGACAAACATTCAGCACTGACACTATTTTAGACTGTGTGTGTGATCTTTGGAGAGAATACTGCCTTATTTCCATTGAAATTATATGTAGCAGAGTGAAGCCCTGTTTCTGATCCAGGGCTGCAGACATAAGTTTAAATACATTTACCTGCCTTGGCAGTAGGAAATCAGCAAAGCTTAGTGCATCAAGCACTGATAATGAGGAGCAGGAGCCTTCTTTCAACCTTTCCTGATGCTGGCTGTTGCAGTTCTCCACGGAGATGCCAAACCTATTGATTAAAATACAGGTTGAATTTGGAGGTAAATACACCTTACTTTGTCCTACCTTCAAGTTTTTCAATACTCTCCAAAGACATCAGGAGCTGTGTTTCATTTTAATAACAGTGAATCATCTCTGAGGTTGATTGTCCTTGCTCAGGCAAGGCTTCCTGTGACATATGGCAATCTTGCCTGAGCACAGACAGTGTGGGAGGCTCTGATGGCAATCGTTACTGCAATTAGCAAACCACACAACCATATTCATGTTTTACTTTATAGTTCTGATTCTAAACACTGGCCCTTTTCTTGAATCTTCTATGTACAGAACTCCCATTAATTAAAATCAAACAGCAAGAAATATATAAAAAAATCAATGGTAGAATATGACTCATGTTATTTAATTAATGGGTAATTCCTCGCGTCAATATGCTGAGAAAGCTTGAACTTAACCTTTAGGATTGAAAAATTCACCATGTGAGAAAATTTGCTTTTCCCTAATCACATTTCTCCTTAACAGATTTTAAAAACACACGTAAAATCTGTTGGTCAAAGTGTTTAAGTACATGCAATCCCTAAGATTGTAAGTAAACTCCTATTACTGTCCATATCAACATAGATAATGGCAGGAACAAAAAACACCTACAGGTGCACACGTACTGGAATACACAAAAAGCTGCAGTACCTCAAATGATCACAACATCAGCCCACCAGCTATACCTTTCTCTTCTTTCTCAGCCTTTCTCTTCAAAATTACCACACAGGTGTCATTTGTTGAGCTAAGTCAAGGAGCACATGGAGACAAAGTCTGTATTTCATAATAACTCAGCAATATGGATTTTGGCCTTAAGGGTACATTCATTCAAACAAGAGAATAGCAGTAAGAAAGCCCATGAGCAAAATCTTAGAACCTCACAAAAGGAGGTGTTCATTCAGGGGTGAACATTTTATTTCAAGTTTAATAAATTTCATTTTCAAAGAATTGCCAACTCACACAAATTTGTCACTAATCATCAAATTGGAGATCCTTTCTTTCCTGCTCACAATGCTAGGAGTAGGCACTCCATTCCTCACTATCTGTTAAAATGGATTCCTTTTAGCTACTGCAGTTTTTCCTCAATTTAGACAGTACTTCTTCCCCGTTCTTCCTGGAAGCTGTAACAGTCTTGCATCTACATTGTCTTTACTTACTAAAGGAAAAAAAACCCCTCAACAGTTCATATTTCTTATTCACAGGGGTCTGAATCATCACCAGTGGTGGAAGGATCATTAGGAAGACTCAAGACAGCCTAGGAATCCTTACATGCCCTCTGAAGGACTCTGAACATCCAAAATCACCCTGGGCTCACAAAACAACAGGGTGTGATCCATAATATTTCCTGGTGATTGTCCCCCAGTGTCATTCTCTTTTACTTTTAGAAATATTTATAAGAAGGCAGGATGTGGAGCTGGTTTTTTTTGGACTTTTTGTAGTGACCTAAGACACCAAAACAGGCCTTTAGAAACTTACTCAGAGAAAACAAGGGGGATCTTTTGAAGCTCAGAGAGTTGTGTTTTCTTCCTGTGGTACCCAGACATGCAGATTCACTGGGAGGGAGTAGTCAGATAGCTAAAACCACAGACAGCAACCTGACACCACACTGGACTCCACTAGACCCTTTCTAACCTGTTTTAACCTCCTTTTTCCCTATTGCCAGAACTGGAGGGTGATGGCAGAAAAACTGCCCTGTTGTGAACAGCAAGTGTCCTTGGCTAAGAAGAGGAGCTGCTGGATGCTGGAAAAGGGGCCACAGATAACTGAGGAGGGCCAAAAGACTTTATATTTTCATTTTCAGTTCATTTTTCCTTGACTCTCATAGGGAAAGACACCGTCCATATTCTTTTGTAGCTTTTAGCACTCCATTTACCAGCCCAGAGGTAGGATTCTTTATCCAGGTATGAACAAGGGCCCCAAATTTTGTGTGCATATTTTTTCCACAGTTACAGGCTGATGCTATGGGAGCAGCCTCTGTTTCTCAGGTACTTTGAAGTAGAACATGACCAGAACAGTCTGTGTTTACATTCCTTGTCTTGAAGTATTTTACACCAAATGATAGCTGTAAGAGGGTCAATGGATGTATTAAATCTGGACAAACCTGAAGCATTCCAGATGCCCCACCCCAGTCAGGGGAGCTGTGCCACAAGCCTTGTGCCCAGCCTGAGCTGGCTGCTATAACAAAGGGTGAAAACAGTACCCAGGAGTGAATTTTCACTGCTGTATGCTGACTCCAGTAAACTGGGATTTCTAATGTATTCTGAACACGTCTTGACTAATATGTGCTGGCTTGTATGTAAATGTTTCCTGTTGTTTGTTGTGTTTTTTTTTAAATTCTCCTAATGGACCAGGCTGCCCTAGGAATATCATTATATGCAGGACTACATGATCATCAGCATGCTCTCGCTGCAAGGCAATGCAGCTTGTTTATACTTGACAGTAAGAAGTTTGTACATTTAGGCCAAGCATTTCTGTGGTTTAGAGCACCTTTCTCAAAGTCCTGAATTCCAACATTCCCTTCCTCTCTGAAGAGCAAGGCCACCCAACCATTCCCTGCTCCTGGCAAGAGGGACACCAGAACATGTCAGTGCAAGACAAGAGTATTTCATAAAAGAAACACTTTTCAGTCGCAGCCCTCTCACACAGCAGAAATGAGGACGGGCAGTGTCAGAGGACTCACAAGATGAGAGAAGGATGAAGAGCGTCAGTAAATCTTCCTCTGGTCAAGCCCTGACATTTGCAAAGTATGCAGAGAAATAGTGTACCTCATCTTCTTCTTCAGAGCCACCCTTCTTGGACCAAGAGCTGCAGCTGTAGCACAGTAAACACAGGAAGCTTGGATCAGATCAGCCAGGGAGAAGATAAATTCCTGTTCTATGACTGTGTCTCGCAATGGGAGCCCTTTTTCACTAATGGCATATTCCAACCTCTATGACCAGAGCAGCACCCATTAGAGCACTGCTGGCAGGAAACTTTTCTTGGTAAGAATGGTAGGAAAGATGGGGAGAAATTATTTCCAAAAAAATTAAGTGCAGAGGAATGAAAAAGCTAAGGAAAGCTAATGGTTTGTTAAAACAACAAAGAGGTTTTAGTGTCATAGAGCTGGAGGATTAGGAGGATCGGGAATCCAAATCTGGGATGGGACCTTCCAAACACAAAAAGTGTTGAAAATGGTACATGGGAAAAAAAGACTATTAAGAACAGAAACATAAACATAGCTGGAAATTGATAGAGCGTTGTAAGAGAAACAGAGGTAAAATGAGAAGCAAGAAAGTAGTAATTCTGAAGATGAAACCTGAATGAAATTATAGCCTATGTTAACTGCCCAACCTTCCCTTTCTCCCTAATCACTTTTGAATTCATTGCCCTACGTGACACAGCATAATTAGAGGTAATTATAGCAATACAGATTTCATGAAAATTAGCTGTATGAAGAAAGACCTCTATAGCATCTCTACTATGTGCAGAAAAGGCAGACACAATGCTTTCCTCCACTTAGCAGAAGTCAGCTGGCCAGTCAGCTCCCATCTACTCCCAACACTGCCAGACCCTGCCCAGCCATGGTGGGGTGAACAGAGAAGATAAAGAGTTTATGCCTGAGAGGTCAGGCTTCATTTGTTCTCTTGTTCATGAAAACATCATGATACTCTGTTTAAATCTGAAGAATTTTAAGTGAATTATGAGTTGAGAGCTTTACTTCACATGCAACAATAATGAGAGCTTGTTTGTTTGCCACTAAAATTCTAATTATTCTAATGATCTGCTATTTAGTTTGCTATTGTAGACTAGAGATTATGAAAGGGAATTTACTCTTGATTAAGATGAGAATGAGAGAACAGAGTCTCAATGATTTATGTGCTTGCAGTTTGACAGGGTACCAATTTACTGGTGTCCATGAAATTTCAGTGTAATAGTTCTAGAATTCAAGATGATAATGTGAATTCTCACTTAGAAATTAACTGATTCTTCAATTAATTACAAAACCTGAAAAAAGTAAAATTCCCCTACATTCTTAGTTTTCTCCCCATGCAATAAAAAAAAGTATCAGTAGTGTCTAAAAGTTACTCATAAATGCAAATCTAACAAATCCTGAAGGAGCAGTCTTACATAAGAACAAGCTGAGCTTTTAAAAAGCCCATGATTAACAGCACAAAAACATGTGCAAGATAGGAGACAATTTTTTTCTATTCAAAATATAGCATATGCCATTTCTAGTGACAATGTTTGCATGTTATCAGAAGTCAAAGCAATTAAGAAATGTTTTCAAGATCACTGCTATGTACAGAATTAAATTTACATTGGAATGTATTTAAGACACCATTCTAACAATATCTTGAATTTTTCACTGAAAGATCAGCTGGTACATTTTGTCCACACCCAGAAAATCATAGGTCAAGTAGGATCTGAACTCAAGTTGGGAAATTCTCAAGTTCTGTCTTTGGATATTTGATAACAAGTCAGTAAAGAAGACAGACAACCTTCCAGGGGGGTAAGAGACACAGATTTAACCATTACATGATATCTCATGAATGGACATAATGTGTTCTGAGTTACCATGAGTAAAATTAACAGCAGGGAATATGCATTGCAGTTAGATTGATTGCTGAGCAAGGCTTCTTGCCATTCACATGCATAGGTAGGAGCTGTTCATCATGGTTCAGATGTAAAAGAGGAAATAAGGGACAAAAATATTTGATACATCCATAATGCAAACTCAGACATCAGATAGTTTTGCTGGACAGCTCAGGTTTTAGTCATTTAAATTAGTGAGACTGATTATACACGGATTATAAATTTAGAAATTAGCTATCCAAATGTATAGATATTTTAAAAGGAAGGGCTCATCAAAAATCAGTATTCCAACACAGAGGCTCCCTGCTTGTAGCTCTGGCTGGTGAGTGAGCAGTTCAAGAGAAAATGAGGAGTTTACACCAGAGCTACACACAGATCTCAGCTGTTTACAGAAGAGATGATCTTCCCAGGTAACTGCCTGCACTCTCTATTTGAAATACATCTCCACTGGTAGAGCAACAGCTTGAGTTTGATGGATATTCTTGTTGCATTCTGAGGTGTGAAGAAAAGGCCTGAACTGTGCATATGCTATAGAAGACAGTTTTCGCTATTACTTCTGGTGGCTCATTGTAGCTGTTACTGCTTTGTTCACAACCTTTGCACTCTGTGATGTCTCTTGAAAATACAGCATTTATTTCACTGGTTGCCTTCAATTAAAGTGGCAATTCTGCTCTGAAGAAAAATCTGCAAAATGCCATTTGACTCAGGGTTTTTTTTGTGACTCCCAAATGAATGTGTTCATTTCATGTATGTAAATGTGAATGCCAGCTACACAGGCACAACCTGATGGTTGAGCTGGTTCTTCTCTTTATCCTGTCTTAGTAATGTGCCCTGTACTAATTCTTGGGCTGCCTCAATGTAATTGTTTGCACACAGATGTGCAAAAGGTGCAAAGAATGGACCTAATCCATCTTGCCCTAGCTTAGTGGTTTTGTATCTGTACTTAAACAGGAATATAAACAAGTTAAAAATAAAAGGTTTGTCAGTTTAGGTTTTTTAATAAAACAAGCAGTTAGTTATGCAGGAACACACACGCCTAGATGAAGGCTATGCTAAAACACTATTTGCATAAAGGGTTTTAAAAAGTTGAATTTCGTTTTAAAGTCAGGAAAAATCACATAATTTGTGAGAAGGTTGTCCATTAGTGTGAAACAGGGATTTTTTTTTAACCTCAACTTTTATAAATAGATAAAATACAGCAATACTCCCTTGTACTGCAGATAGAAATGACTGCAAGCACTACTTGGCATAAGGAATCTGAAAGCAACTTAAGACAGAGAGAATGGATAAAGTTGAAAAACTGGATACAGTTACGTCTGTAGCAGAGACAGATTTGATCTTAAGTCCTCCAGAACATCCTCCTTTACTTTCTCTTTCCAGGTGTTCCCTGAGCAAAATGCATTTCTGAAGAAAATCCCATCTAACCAGGACTTATTCTTCATATTAATCAGTTGTGAAGAGATCATCCCACTTGGATGGCATGATAAATACATCTTAAAATGAAAAAAATCCAGTAGGAGTTGGAAAGGACAGCTTTTACATTTCTGATGCTTTCCCACACAAGCATAGAGAATCTTTATCCAGAACTGTATTCAGTATAGAATTTCTCAAAACCTAAACATGCTGACTTCATTTCTTAGAAAAAACAGGGGGATTTTTTAGAGCTGGTTTAAAGGTTTGATGATTGTGGGAGAATTGGAATAGTAAGTCTTTCTAAACTTTCTATTCGTACCCTCATAAAAGGCATTCTGTAGAAATGAAGAATACTTATTCAGTTGAAAAGCTATTCATGGCAGAAACAATTAAAAACAGAAGTATGAAAAATATGGGTGGCATCATATATCCTATAGATACCTAGTGCTGTGTGATATTACTTGTTAATTTTTCTCGGACACGCATAATTAAAATATTTAAAAATTCAGTCTTCTGGTTTCTCACAACATAGTTTTTAAGGAAATTGGTGAGGTACATGTTTTGTAAGTCTGAATCTAGGCTTGGTTATTTTGGCATCCAGGTATTCCATACCAACTGACACTAAATCTATTTAGCCTCATAGATCAGAAATTTTCCCCTGTTTCTCATACATGCATTTTTATGTCTCTCCTACAATTTCCTTTATGGGTGAGCAAGACAAAACTGGCTGCCTGGAATATTGCTCAATGTGTATTGAGATTACAATAATTCAGTTAAGCACAGGTCCATATATCTACCATAGGATGCTCCTCCGGATGTTCTTGCATTCCTTTCCCACATAGCAATTAAAGCAGCTTTAGGAATAGCTTGTCATATATTTACCTTGAATGGACTGCATTCTAATAGAGGTCAGCTGCAGCCATGAATTTTATGCCCACTGTATGAAAGAGCAATATCAGTCCATCTCTGCTGGCTAAAACACTCCTTGCTGAGCAGATTCACTGATTCACTGTCTTGTAGATTCTTCATGGCCAACTTTTAAGCATAGTGACTTGCCACTAATAAGACACAGGTGTTGCTGTAGAAGAACATGATGTTCTTTCATATTTCAAAACAGTATTTCAACTCCAAAAAATTCCAGTAAACAGTTTCTGAGATGTGCAAAAACAGTATCAGCTGATCCAGAGGGCTCAGTAACAGCAGTATAGGAAAGTTTTTGCTGTAATTCCCATAAGGATTTTAATTATACTGTTTTGTCTTTTCAGTTGGAGACAGCATTTCCTATTGAACTGCTCTTATAGTATTGACAACTCAGGTGTTCAGCTTTATTCTTTTGCACTGAGCAAGCAAATTACTTCATATTTATATCCTGAACTAACGTTTCTAGAAGCTATGAATGGATTGATGCTGTTGTGGATATGTTACCAACCCCCAGCACTTCACTGTTGAATATAATACTAAGCAAAACCAGCAGCTGCCATTCATTCTCTGAGCTGCTCTAAGAATGAAACACATTCCCAAGGATTGTTTTAAAATATCAATTACTATTATTTTGTCACATTAGAAAGCATTTTAGAGCAGGATTCATCTGCCCAAATATAGATGAAGCCATCTGCACCTGAGCTACTTGTGAGGGCTCCCTTTATAGTCAGTGGAGAGAAACAGACACTTTTAGAGTGCAATTGATCTTCTCTTAAGATTGACAGCTACACTGTAGACATCTAAAGTTGGATGAGATTAATAGTGTCCCCAACATTTGTTAAATTATGCAAGATTCTATATAAATAGAAGACAAAGTCTCTTCCCTAAAGAGCTTTCATCTTCAGTCAATACATTCCCAGAACTGAGCATCTAAATTGCTTGTCTTTGTCAAGTGCCTCCCTTTGATGTTATTCCATAAGGTGTTCTCTAGTTTTCCTGGACAACCACAGCACTCACTTGAGAAAGCAATACATTCTGGACAGGGAGCAGAAGAATTACCAAGAGCAGCTCTGAGAGCTATTTTTCTAGCACAGTGATAGGTAACTTTTTGAAAAGTTTTTATTTATCTTTTTAGAAGTGAGTTGTATTTTGTCAATTTTTACTGACAAGCTGGTAAGGCAAGCACTTCAAAGTAGAATGAGGAACAGTGTTTGCCTTCAAGAGCCCACTCTTCCCACATATGCTGATTCCTCTGGGAAGACAGCAGAGTGAGTTAGTGGCTTCCTCCTCTTCACTACTCTGTGACATGCATGCATGTACACCAGTACAGATATATATGGGAATTAAAAACATTTTCCAGGTTTGGACAGAGCGCTGGAGAGGTAGGAATCCACAGGCAACACAGACCTTAAGTAGACTTAAGGTGAGCATTATCATCACTCCTTTTGTTAACAAACCTGCAGCTCAAGGGGAGGCAACAATTTGACTTTTCTGAGGTACCCAGCTGTTTTAGAAGAGAACAAAAACAGCATATACACTTACATGGAACACACAAATAGAATATTGGAAAACTACTTTTTTTAATGCCTTGCTTTTTTATAACAAAGTAACAGGAAAGCTCTGGGTATTTGTAACCATCAAACTTGTACAATCCAGTTTCTAAGGTAAAATCATATTATATGTATTGCTATAATAGGAGATCAAGGTGCTTGAGTGAAGTGAAAGCTAAATTCTGAATTGCAGCTCCACACCACTAAAGTGCACATGAATATGGGAGATATTTAGATTTTTGTTAAAGAAATACTAAAATACAGCCATCTATGTCCATATTTCTATGGAGTATATGAATGACTACAGGAGCTGTTATAATTAACACTAACAAGTGAGATGAAGAGCTCAATATGCTTCTATGTAAGGATCAGAAAAAGGGAAATATTTCCAGGTCCAGTAAAAGAAACAACAACCACAAAAACCAAAAACCAAAAAACAACCAACTAAAACTTTGCCTGTCTGATCCTAAATAATCAATCTCATTAGTCTAGAAAATTTCACAAGAGTGTGCAACTACTTCAATAACATTTCAAATACACCATTCCCATTACAGTTGGACATAACTTTCAAAACAACAGCAGACACAAGCTTTTTACAGAAGTTTCACAACAGTCACCATTTTTTCTCTTGTATTTTTCCCATGCTCACTTCAATCAAGCTAAGCACAACTTATTGCAGAAGTTTTTTTAAAAAAAATTGTAAATTCCAAGAAAGAACATGTTGCATTCCGTAACTGACCCTGCTGAGCAGGCGTATTAAAAGCCTATTAATATTTTGTCTGTAATAGTTGGGAAAGATTTTTTTTTTTAGTTTGAAGAGCTTCCTTTCTGATAAAACATCTGAACCAGATTGGAGGTTTCCCAATGAATTATCTACAGCAGACTGAAGCCTCACCTGTGGGAGGAATAAATAAACAAATCACTTGCTCAAAGCAAAGTAACTTCATCCAGAAGCACATCAGGTTTGTCAAGTCAGTGAAGGACAGATCTAATTTGCTGAGCTGGACTCTAGAAGAAGTGGAAAGCTGATTATTCTACTGAGTACAAGATATCATAACTAAAATAAACAACTCAATAATTATAGTATCTACAATAACAACAGCAGGATAACGTGTATTTATACTTGTCAGTAAACAAGCTAAACCAAAGCCCCACAATTTTTAAAGAATTTTCCCTACTTATATTCTGTCACTGGGCAACTAGTCTAAAGAGAGCTTTCTTGTTCAATGCCTAAAATCTCTTGGATGCATATTTAACTATTCAAATTTAGCTAACATACTATTTTCACTAAAATATAAAGCAAAACAAGATCTCAGTCACAGCCACAAAATCTTTTTTAATGTATTCCTTGTGCTACTTCTGAATATTAATAAAAATTAATAATTAATTTTGCCTTTGGCATTGCAAGATATACTAGTTTTAATTAGTGTACTGTACTCCTATACAATTAAAAAATAATTGATGTCCACACTTATTGGCGGTCTCTGTGATCTCTTTTCCTGTTGTTGTCAACAAATGCCTCAAAAAACAAGTTCAAGAATGTTTTGCTGTCCACTTGATTTACACACCAAAAGTAACAGACAAATCTTTTATGATGAAACAGAACAGTTTTCTGTTTAAATTATACACAAGTATATTAACTAGAAAGAGAAAATTAAAAGCTGATGGCTCAAAGAAATAATGGAAAGACTATCAAAATGTTTAGTCTATCAACAAATTTGCCTGGAATGTATCAGCAGATGACAGTATTTTAACTTAAATGCAGTGGCAATCTTGTATTTGTTACGTCAATCCTATTGAGCATTTAATGCTGATGTCCCTCTTGATCAGTTTCAGTTATTTAAATTCAGCATATCATGTTGCTGTTCTCCTACATCACATTAATTGTACCATGAATTATTTCATTATATAACACTAAGGTTTCTCTTTCTCTCAAGAACAAGTCAAAGAATTAAAGTATAAATTCCCACTGGGAAAGACATCTAACTTCCCTTCAATGTATTTGCATCAGGATCTTGAATAAATATAAGTGGGTTTTTTAAACACAGACACTGAAACAAAGACATGGAGTCCCAGATGTAAATTCTCCAGCACAGTTACAAAACAGAAAAAAACCTCATATGGCAAAGAAAATCCCAAGCTGACTATTCCTTATCTAAACCAGAAGTCCATGCTTGTAATTTGGGTCAGAAAATGTATTCAAAAGAGTCATTTTGGGGCATGATAAAGAGCTAACTAAAAATTGCTAAGCTTATTTTTTCAGTATCACAGGAATACACCCCTCAGAGTTTGACACAGGACAAGGGCCAGATAAACAAATAAGCAGAACAACAAAAAGGATGTAGACAACACAGAAGTATTTTTTTTCTTCATCTAATCCACATGCTTGTAAAGTAGTGAACATGAAAAATCAGCAAATCAGATATTTATTTAATTAATGCTTTTATAATGATTAATGATCTCAGCAGTCATTTCAACTAAAAATGGATAGTAATTTAAATAACACATTTAAACAAATATCACTGAAGAACTGAGAGTACTACAAAGTACATTCTTATTTCTGAGGATTTTTCAAAGTTATTTCTCAACAACTTTTCTGGCATGGGACACAGAAGTCAATGGCCTCAAATGAGAGGAATTGAAGTGGGTTTTTTTGCATGATGGAAGGAATGTCAAACAAGTAAAGTCTCTCTGAGGTGTGAATTCTGTGAGGGACCCCCAACTCCCACTGCAGCCTGGAAAGGCTGGGGCTGGAACGGGATGATCTTTAAGGTCCTTTCCAACTCCAGCCTTGCTCTGAGTCTGTGAGGCCCAGACTGCTGGGCTTGCTGCTCCTCCTGAAGGTGTGAATGCCTCTGTTACCACCAAAAATCTCCAGGAGCTGCTGATTTTGGAGCAGAAATCTGCAATAGATTTAGTGGCAAATCTCATTACTGAAATAAAACAAGCAAGAAAACAACCCAAACCAATAGATCAGAGAAACACAGACACCCTACTTCAGGAAGAGGCTGAGAAGCCTGATGTCCCTCACCACTGCTGTCACGCTGCCAAGCAGTTGAGGTTTGCTGTGGGAAATGTGGGACACCTGGAGACCTGCCAGGCCTGACAGCACCAGGAGCCTCCTGCCCCTCTGCCCCTGGACCCTAAGCCCATGGATGTCCAGCACTGCCCAGAGATGTCCAGCACTGCCCATGGATGTCCAACACTGCCCAGGGAGGTCCAGCACTGTCCAGAGATGTCCAACACTGCCCAGAGATGTCCAACACTGCCCAGGGAGGTCCAGCACTGCCCAGGGGCTCAGGCTGGCACTTGGCTCCATGGGCACCCCCTGCCTGCTGCCACTTGAGGAGGAGGCCCTGCTCCCCACAGGTTTCTAACACGTCTCTTCACAAAACGTCAACACTGCGTGAGCCTTTTGCTTTTTGCACAAGTTCAAGCTCCTGACTGATTGGGATTTTTCTCCCTGGAATGCAGCTTACCAGGTAACAAATCCCCAGAATCACCTGAGAGGCCTCCTGGTTCTCTGAGATCCATTGCTCCCCATGACACCTGATCATCCATACAGGCCCTCTGCACATACAGGAGAACTTGGACACCTTTCACTCACCCATCTTACCAGGCCTCAGATGAAGGCTTGGGGTGTCTGGTAAGGCAAGATGAAACTACAAAAATCTTCACATATTTTCATTAAAAGCAGTCAAGAGACCTCAAAACCTCCCATAGCCACAATGACACCAGCACACCATGGGCCAGCTACCATCACCTCTGCAAGCACCTTGGCTGCAAACTTTAAAAGCTTTAATGTGGATTTGTGCTAAAACTGAATAAGTGGGGCATACTGCTTCAAAAATTCCACTTTCTAGTCAAAAGCCTGGGGTCTCAAAACATAGCTTAGCAATTCTGGCACTATTTCTGACCTCAGTCACAGCCACAGGTACTGCAGAGCAAGTGTATCGAGAAGGAATTAAATAGCATGAGTTGGGAGGGAGATGTTTTTATCAAGTTTGCTTGAACTTCCAAATTCATCAGAAATTTCAACTGGCTAAAAAGATTAGAGAAACATAGATAAGAGTCATTAATTCACATCTAACTAAAGTCAATAGAGTAGTAAACTGTAGACACTTCAATTCTGCTTAACCTTAACACTTACTTTTCTTAGGAATTTTCATAGTCTATGGATACTTTTAAATTTTTTTCAACCATTTTAAATTTCAGATTTTGTAAGTTCTATTTGTATTATAGTGTCATGACTACAGGAAATGCAATTCTGCACAATGAACCTGTAAGCACTAACAGTAAACTTGCCTTTTCACCTTCCTCATTATCCTCAGTTGAGGGCAGACAAAGTAACAAAATCAATCCAAAGACAACTACTGCAGAAGGTCTCAGTATCCCAGCCAGAGCTGCAAAGGTCTGCTCCTAAAAGTTTTGATTATAAAACTCTTCTCTCCCTCTCATCATATATTTCTTCTCAACCCTCCCATAGAGGCAGTCCTGAACTGGATGCTTTTCCCATTTTATTTATGTGAATTCTCATGATATGTCATGCACCACATTCACAGCAATCACTGGCAGATAGTTAAAGTTTCTAACTGGCTACAGGGGAAACCATTTTCCACCAACTGTTCTCCCACATGCCAGGATAAAATATATCTTGTGGACTAAATCTCTTCCCACTTGTGTCCTGCCAAAAAGTATGGGTTTTGTTTTTTAAACGAGGCTTGAATGAAATTCCATTAGCTATTCCTGAGCCATGGCAGAATAACTATTCCAGCATTAACAAAAAAATAAAAAATCTAACTACAGATAATTGAACTTGTCTCAAACATGAGTTGTTTTCTGGAAACATGACATGGGAATAGACTTTAGTATAATGGCAAAGTTATTTGTTTTGTACAATCTTCATTGAGTCAAAACCAGTTAAAGGCCACTTGAAACCATAAAGTATGTCAGTGTCTTAGAAAAATATTTTAGATCAGCTGAGATGCTTTAACCATAGAAGTCTTCTTCATGGATGGATGACTACATCCATTAGCTTGCATGCTTTACAATCCATCAGAACTCAGAAGTTATTCCAGAATTGCTATCATCACTTTTTAATTTGTGCTATGCTTTTTCAGTATAATATAAGAAACAAAAATATTTAAAAATAAAATCAAAAGCAGTATTGTTTTATCCACATTATGCTTTTGTGATATTTTATACTGCATTTTTTGGTTTGGAATGCTATATCAAGGTAAACACTGGGTGTGAGAGATTTTATATTTAATTTGCTGTAGATAATGAATGTAACTAGACTATATATGTTTTCACCCAGGCATGGTAAGAATTACAGCATATTTCTGCTAAGCACTGAACACACAAAAAATTTTGCCTTTTAATTGCTATTGAATTGAGTTTAAGCCTTGAAAAACTGAGAAAAAAATGAGGAATTTTAACCTGGCCATAGTAAATCCAAACTTTGTTGATCTTTGTTCTTCATACATCCAAAGGTATATTCAGCATTCCAGCCTTCATGAACCGTGGAAGTTCACAGCTCACAGTTTCCTACATGGCTCACCTTAATTCTTCACATATTTTTGCTACAGATACACTATTGGGAGCTGGGAAAGACACGGGGTAGCAGCCTCAGCCTCCATATTTAACCATTGCAGATGACTCTGGGAAGAACAAAAACCACACGGATAACCATCCTGCTACCCAAACTCTGCTCTGATCCCCCCTTCCCATAGCTTGGAAAGAAAACTGGATTTTCTCCAAGGCTAGACAGGTGGCAGGGAAATATTTTTTGGTTAATTACCTCAGAATGCTGGGAAAGGTGTGCTGCTACCTCATGTCTGCATTGCGCTGCCTCACACTGGTAATTAAGCTGATCAGTACTGGTACATCTACCCACCAATCAAAGCTGGATATAAGGGATATTTTGAGGAGACAAAGCATAAAACAGCATTGAATTAAGAGTTTGGGTAATCAAGATGGCACATGTTCTACTTGAAAAATAAGGCCAATCCTTCCAAAAGAGGGACAGCTGGCATGCTGAAAGTCAATCTTAACCACAAGAAATGTATTTCTTGCTTTAAGAGTCACAGTTGGGGCCTCTGTGCAGGCTTGTAGCTAATGAGTTGATAATGTCTCCTTCAGGAGAAGGGAAAAAGGCCACTACTCAAATTTCTCCTTGATTCCTCTTCATTTGGGATCCTGGCAAATCAAGTTTAGTTCTAATATTTTTTTAATGACCAGTCTTGCCAATAGTGGACTCAGTGACAAGCACACTCAACCCAGCCTTAAATTAAACACAGCTTTATAAATGAAAAATTGGAGACTAAACACAAGTGGTTTAACTGAAATTAGGGAAGCTACGTGCTTTTACACAGCATGCATGTTTTCAGCGTTGCACATGTCTCACTGTTTCAGAACACTGGACTCACCCCTCACATTGTAACACTCTTGAACACATACAAATTTAACCACCATTATTTTTAATGCACTGTTTTCTGCAGGGAACACCATAGCAAAGTCGATTTTGTATCATTAACAAAAACAAAGAAAGCAGAAAGATTTTCTGCTATCAGTGCTGCCAAAAAAATGCAGCCTCATGGATTTCTGTAAAGATAAGTATGAGAGATGTTCTCTGTATTTCGTAGAGGAAATAATGTGCTGCCATTTACACAAATGTAAAAACAAGCACAAAGATGCAAAGTTAGTGACTTTCTTATAATTTCCAGAAGCTGAATAATTTGGCCTAGGCAGATATTTGTGTGTAGCACCAAATGCTTGCTTTACCTGCAATTTGCTGCACATATCTGCAGAAGTCGGTGTGCATGAGAGGAGTCAGTTTAGTTTCCAGGCCTCACAGAGGACAGCTACATATTTTCAGTTTTTTTTTTTTCCTATAGTCTCTATACTTAAAATTAACTAATTTGATAACATTAGGCAGACAACTAGCATGCATGTTTTAATAAAACTGTCCTTTAACTTCATCTAACCTGAAAATGCCTTGACTCACACATAATCTTACTATGTAAGATATTTCTACAAACATATTTCTAAGGGGCATAAAACACAACATGCAGCAGAACTTAAGACTAGTAAACAGTATTAATTGAAGTATTCATGGGAGTTTTCAAAACATAAATCAAATGAATAAATTGCACAATTTCTAAACTATCACTCCCAACAAACTTTACTCTAGAAAAAAGTAACTGCTTACACTGCTTTTTAAAGACACATTCCTGCCAAGTCTGTTAGGAACCAGTCTGAATCCTTAAAAAAAAAAAAACTTCAGCATTTTTTGAAGTTAACTCTTAATATAAAAATGGCAAAAAAGCAATATAAGTTTTAAGATGGCAAGTTTAGATCAGAGTTCAATTCTGACGTGCAAAGGTGATACAACTTGAAACTCTGCTAGGCTGATTTTCTAATAAAAATGAACAATACAATCAAATAAATTATATGAGGTCATTAAAACTATTAAAGTCATTCATCAAACAGAAAACAGATCTTTTGATTTTCAGGGAAATGCAAAGACTCCAAACATCCCTCTGCAAACTCTTTCATCATTTCAGTAATTTTCAACATGAGTCCATCCTCGTCTGATTCTGCTGTGTGCTGCCTCCTGCTCCTCCCCCACTTCTCTAATAGTGTTCAGAGAGAACTTCAAGATGTGGGCTAATGGAGCTGGCATGGGTTGGAGTTTAATATTGCATGTACTTAACTTTTTGTGCAACTGACCAACATGACATGTCTAACTGTATAAATGGAAGTTTTATGGTGATAAGATCAGTAGTTACTGAGATATTTATGTGACATGCTGACAGATATAAAACTACAAAGCTTGCTTTTATGCCTTACATCCTCTAGAAAAAAAATAAATACTAAGATGATGGGTCACTTTGAAGAGAATTTATTATCTAAATTACCTAATACCTGGCTAAGTTTTAATATGCAAGATGAGGTCTCAAAAATGCTATTAAAACTATGGACTTTAATTTCAGAAGATCTTAGTATTCTCTGCCAAATGGGGCAGAGTACAGCCAGTTTGCTTGTCTCACTCTCTCTCTACATCACAGCCCTGTCATCCAATCAAAAAGGAGAAGGATGACAAAAGCCAGAAAAAGGCACAAGATAATCTCTCTCCAGTTCTTACACTCCATAGCTTCAGGTCTCTCAGGGAGATTCCCATCACTGCTAAGGTGGAGGAGGAAGACTATCTGAGAAGAGAGAAGGTCAAGATTAAAGAAAATATATTATTTGTGTGTGTATATATATAAATCTATATACACACACATATATAAGTATAATCTCTGGATGAAGTGGAATCTCTTTTACATTTTGATCTGGGAAAACCAGCCTCAGAAATTCTTACAGAACCAGAAGACAATGTTTCCTGCTGCTAGAAAGCAGCTCCCCCCAGCTGTGCCCACAGCTGAAGTTAAAAGCCTGCTCTACTCCCTTCTTTATTTGATGTGAATGGTACTTCACACACTGAGAAGGCAGCAGCCACAGCAGTAGGTGGAAGAAGGAGGAATAACCTGGTGGCAGCAAAGAAGGGAGAAAAATAAAAATATTTTTTAAAAGGCTTAGAGACTTGTAGGGAAACACAAGGCTAGAAGGAAAGCAAAACTTCAGAAGACACAAGTATCTGCCAGTATGCAAGGATTACTGACCCTGAGAACAAGATAACTCAGAGGACAAAAGAATCAGCAGACTGGGAGAAATGCAAAACATTCAGCTGTGCTGTTACTTTCCTGTGAGCTCAGACCCTTCCACAACCAAGAGGATTTTCAGTGCCCTTCATGCCCTCCCGGGATGCCCCCTACCCCAATTTGTTATTGTGCGGACTTTCCAGATGGACAATGAGAGAAAGCCAAATACCTCTTTAGAGCCTCAAGGATCCCCTGCAATCACCCCCTGTAACCATCCACATCCCTGTGACACTCACTCCTGCTGTGCCTCCCTCATCCAGACATCAGAAGGAGGATTCACACACTCCCCCATACGTTTGTCACAAACATCCATGCTTTGTCTATCACCAGAGCTGACAGAACAGCTAATCTCAGCTAGAGAAGATGTGTTTTATTTAGTTAATCCAGAACTTTTGTTTTCTAATTTCCCACTAATCTCTCTGTTTTCTTTCTGTCACAGCCATCTCAAGGGCAGGTATTTCAAATCTTTGGCCTGCTTCTGGTTTTGCCTGAAACATCTAGGGGAAAGGAAGAAAAGTTGCAGTGGGATTGAAAGTGGAGTTTGGAATAGAGACACAGAATGGCACTGATTGTTACTGTGCTCATGACAAGTGCACAGGACCCCCACATCTGTGTGTAAAGCAGCAGGACATGTGAAGGGTCAGGACATGTTGGGAGAGGGATACTCAGCCTAAGCTTTGCCAGCTAGAGTTACTATGTTGGAAAAAAAGGCCTGGATCTTTTTTTGGCAGGGGAATACACTTACAAATCTTGTTAGACATATGGTATATATGGCAGTTTTTCATCTCTTTCTCTTATCTGCAACATCTAAGAGGTCAGACTGAATTATCCCCTCAGCTTTAGAGCACCTAAGCTTGCTATTGGAAGAACAAAAAGGAATTCTTCTAAGAATATTTAGACTTTGTTTAAAATTTAACAGTGTATAATGGTAAATCTCCCTATTAATCACCCATCTCAAAATTCTTCTTCAGATAAATCAGTGGCATTGTAAAAGCTCTATAGTGATTTTTCTGACATCATTATTCCAAGTTTATTTTGGATTGTGTGAGAGGGACTTTGTTGGTTGTGCCAGCTGACCATGATGATTAATATACAATTAAGATTCTTGACCATTCCCCTTGTGTCAGCAGGAACACATCAATTCCTTTGTCTTCAGCTGGTGCACACAGCCAGGCTGATTGCTCAGATATTGTTGGTGGCTCACATATGAACTATCACCTAATTATTAGATAGGGCTGACAGAAATCAAATTCTAATAATTGCAAGAAAACCTCATATTTTAATTCAAGTAAAAGTACTAAAAATATTGTTCAATAGTCTTTGGGTTGTCATATCCCAAATCAAACCCCAAAACCTGATGGTGGCCCCCTAAGAACAAGATATATCACATTAGCTACAATCTAATGTCATAACAGAGATGAAGTAACAAAAAAACAGTTCTGCTGCCATTGGAGAAATGTTGGTGGTAACAGCAGAGCAGAATCCAAGCACAAGCACCATCTATACATCAAATATAGCTCAGGTCAAACTGATTCATTGAATAGAAAAACAGCAAAACAAGCACACAAAAAATCCCCAACCAAACAGAAGCTATCTGGCCTTTTCCCCTCCTATCCAACATCTTTCCTGGTCATTGCACAGCAAAGCCTTCCTTCTTTAAAAGAGTTTTGCAGCTTTGTCAGACAACAGGATATGTAAATGTGATTTTGTTTAGGGGACATTAAGGGTGCATGTGACAAAAGACTAGCAGCATATCAGCCATGAATTAAAATCCGTTACTGTATTTTAGTTTATTGATCCACTGTAAGCTTCTCAGCATTGTCTAATTTAAATAAAACTTCAATTTGTAACAATACTATAAATAGAAGGCAATATTGATCAGAGTGCCACCAGCCTGCTGAACTTTTGTTATCACTGAAGCCTGACCAGTTAATGTTGAATGTTACAATTTATTACACTGCAAAGTACAATACAACACAATAGCACTTAGATTTATAAACAAAGATATGCTGAACTACTGAAAGCAAGTTAAGTCAGCCTGGAACAAGAAGAGTGTTCTGATTTACTGGTGCACTACAGCACTATTTCCTTACCTGAGGCAATATTTCATTACCTCTCTGATATGAACACCTGTTAACTTTTCTGAAGATTGAATAATTTGATTTTCTTTTAGACTCATTTAAACCCCAGAAAAACATCTGATGTCCATCAGCAAAGATTCATTACTGCTGTGGTAGTTTTTTTGTGTTTTTGAGGAACATTACCAGTTAAGATGGGCAAACAATGTCCTAGGAGACAGAACCTTCATAACAAATAGTAGCACATATCAGACTCCTAACATTACTTCTTATCTTCCTCTCCCACCCTTTTACAAGAGTAAAAACTGAGGTAAATGGATGTAAAACAGCACACTTACAAGGAAGTTCCACGTGAGGGGCTGCTGTTAGGCAGTGAGAAATAAAGCATTTTCCAGACAAAGTATATTTCATTGAAGATTTTCCACTCCTGAAGGCATGTTGTTCCAGGGAAATTACTGAATTGCCTTAAAGCAAGCTCAATGTCTCTGCATCATCAGCCAGGAAAGCAGTGGTCCTGCCAGTGAGAAGGCATGTTCTTGCTTTTCATTCTAGGTGCAGAAGAGAAAACTCCTTGCACTCTCCTCTTCTTCTTCAAGAGTAAGGCCACTGGGATAGCCTGCAAGACAGAAAAACATCATAGAAAACAGTTTTCTTGGCTCTGCTTCAGAACAGAGGAAAATCAACTAGCCCAGCCAGGGCTTCTCTACCCTAGAGCTGTAAGTGTACTTAAAAAAACCAAAAAAAAATGCAATAAAAAACACAATCCAGTGAAAAACATTTACTAACTGTGCCTGGATGTGGCATTGGTACGTGAGACACAGTGCTCACTGCATGTGGGCAAGAGGAGCTCATAAGCCAGCAAGGTATGGCTCAATGCAGACTGCCCAGTCACTCCAGGAGGAAATTTTAGGTATCTGAAATTCCTGTGGCAGTGTTATAACAGAGGAGAACCTCTATCTCAAGGGTGGGAACCAATACTGATGTGGAGGACTACTTCCCTGTGCAAATGCCAGAAACGTGCTCTACCTGTTATTCTACTCAAACTCCTCTACAATGCAGGTAGGTGAAACTCTGGTGTGAGTCTGCCTGCATGTGTTAAAATGGGCACCAGAGCAGGGCTGTGAACTCCAAAGTGGTTACAGCCAAAAATGCCCCACAGGAGGGACCCTTAGACAAAGCTCCTCCTCCATTTTGTCCTTCCAGGCAGATCTCTTCCTTTGCCTCCCTCTGACAAGCAGCTTCTAACAATCTCCTACAACTCATTCTCATTCTGTCACAGCTCTGCAGAGAGGAGGTTCTTTCCCTGCCAGCACATTGGTGTCTTCTCAGAAGGTCTAAGCCTTTCCTGTACCCTTTACTCTGCACTCTCCCAGCAGCACAAAGGCAATATAACCCAAGGAAAAAACCTTGTGGTACAGAAAAACACAAAAACATCAACCTAAGAGTGCCCATCCAGGCCAGGCCCAGCTTTCCCCAGGCAGAACTAAGGCAGGGTGTGCTGGGGAAGCAGCCCCAGCCCCTTCAGAGGGGACAGACAGAAGTGCCCCAACACCCACTGAGGACACAGCTGCTGGCAGGGGCTGCAAGAGTTTCAGCTACAAAGCCATGCAGGGAAATCATGCACATAGCCCCAAAAGCAGCACTCTTATTTGAATTAGAAAACAATAATGTAAATAAAGTAATATCAGTATGCACATTTCCTGGGAGAATTTTCTCTCTAGAGCTCAATGTCTATCTCTATTAGCCTTCAGCCAAAATAAAGGTCACCAGACAGAAGATTCTTTCTTTTTTCCTTTAACAAAGAATGTAATCCAGTCTGACGCCTTCAGACTGGGGAATTAATTTTTTAATTGGGAGCTGTAACTAAAATGCTGTTATCATAGAAACAATGTTAGGGTTTTAATTTTGCTTATTTAAAACAAGATCAGGTATCTTGAAGTGGTTTCAGGTGCAGGGGATGCTCTTTAACCAGGGGTTTGTGGACAGAGTATACCATCATAAGATTAGCCTTTTAGTCTTTTATTGAAAATTCAGCCTGTCTCTAGGTATTTTTGATATTGTCAGGTTGGGAGAACACAGTCTTAATACATTTGCTATTTACAGGTGCATGTACTCCTAATGGGCTCTAACCCATGTAAATGTGCTGGCACTCCTGCAGACGTGGTGCATCTCTCCTCAGTAAAGCAGCACAGCAAAGAAAACCCAAAACTCAACACAGTCAAATACTTAAAGTTTTATTTTTGGTTAGCACAGATGCGAGGTACCAAACTTAGACAGAGCAGGCAGTCTGCAAATTAGGAAGATTACTTGTTCAGGAATTTTACAGGAATTTGGCAAAAATAACTGACATTTGGTCCATTCTGACTTAAAATGTCACTTGATGTGATAATATTTGGCAGTTCTTTAAGTCTTTCTAGAAAAAACAAATTCCAACTTCAAATCACATCTTAAATTAAATTTCAATTCCCTAACTATAATTATGAATTTTTAATTTTATACTGATGAAGTCTCCAATCTGCACAATTCCTAATTCTGTAATTCACCCAAGCCAGAAATTCAAATAATAACATTTTATATCCTTGCTAATGCCCAAGACAGTACAAAGCATGGTTCCTAGCATAAACTGTTACAAACATATCAGGAATATGTTCAAATAAAATTCATAAATAATATTAACTACCTAAAATACAGAATGTCTCAATCTGTTGCAGGAAACTTTGAAAGCAGAAGAGGTTACATTCAATGAATGTTTTGTTCATTAAAAAGTATTCACACCAGTCTAATCAAAAGTTTGGCTTTTGCATCCCCTTTTTCCTTTTCCAGCTGTCAGGCTCTGGTCTGAACACCACATTTGTTGACTTCTTCTGCCAAAGTCTTGTTTAGTTTATGGATTCACAACTGGACAGAAGGAAAAAGGGAGGCCTGAGACAGGCCGAAAGATAGACAAGAGCAGAGTTGAATAAAGCCAGATCAGGTGAAAAGGAAATGAGATCTGGAAAAAATCAAAAGGCAGGAGGCCTAGGGAAGGACAAGAGCACATATGGGAGAGGATTTGCAGATTGAAGGATATAATAATGGGGAACGGCAGCTAAGAGACAATGAAACCAGCAAACAGATGGAAAGAAAAAGGACAAGGAAAGAGAAATAAAGCTCATAAGTGCCAGAAATAGAGCAGGAGCTGTTTAACAGTGAATCAGGCACACAGAAGGAAAGACAGACACAGAATGGAAAAGATCTGACTTCAAAAAAGCCTTTATGTTAAAATCTTTATCACTCTGGGTTCCACGGCAGGAAGATGTATTTATATTTTTTCCAAGGAAGTCCAATGCTTGGAACAGTTTTAATGCAAAGGTAGAACTAGTTAAAAAAAGGAGTGTATAACTGAACTTTTAGTGCTAATAGTAACCATATATATTTTAAATACTCCTACAAGTACTAACTGGATCCCTCAGAGCTGTCCTCTCCGTTTCTCTGTATATAAACAGAAAGAATTCCATAAGGCAAATAAACACCTCTTGCCATCTGCTGAGAAGCAAGCACTAAGAGTCTTTACGAGTTCATTTTAATGAAAAACTTTTCAGATATGCCTGGTATGTAACATGATCCATCAATGTTTCAGTTTCACAGCCCTTATTAAGATAGTCACATACAAAATGTGGCAGATTCTCTGCTTTCCAATAAAGATATATGAATCACAGAACACTTTAAAAATGCATAATAATTCCTATAAACCTTACCTAAAATACCTTGGCAGTTAATATTGACCTATGTATATGCATATTAATATAAAACCTCACATATTGCAAAAACTTACAGATTGCAATAGCTATTTTAGGAGGGTTTTTTACATAAATATGGTACATGCTAAGATATTTTAAAAACACATAGATTAAACCGTGTGGGTTATTCCATTTTGTTTGTTCTTGTTATTACCAAGGAAGTACATATTTAGATGAAAAAAGCAACCAGTGGAAAATATTACTGGTTGCTTGCATAAAAAGACAACTTTAATCTCATATTTCTTACCATTGTCTCAAAGAATATTGGATAATCGCTAGAAACAAATGCAAATTAATAATAACTGCATTGATAATTCAATGAATATTCTGAATATGAATTCAATGAATTTTCTGAATATAAAAGTACAGCACAGGCCTTCATCCTGCAAGCAAGAATAGAGGAACATTTACGCATGCCAGACCTTAGCTCCTAAAAATCAGCAAAGGCCCTTACACATTACAATCAGGAATATCAGAACAGGACAGAAAGCTAAAGATTTGTCTCAGTGAAATCACTTTACCTGATCTGAAGGGATCTGAAAGTCCTTTTCCATATACCAAGAAATGCTCATGCCCAATTGTAGTATCCACTAAAAGAAAATGGGACTTTCCTTCCTTCATCCTTCATTCCTGAAAAGGAAAAATTTATTATTTTCATTTGAGAAGTACAATGCCCTCCAGAAGTGTAAGTTCCTCTGTGAGGGGGCTTACACAGGTACAACTCTTACAATCCTCATCATTACCCTGGCACTGGTACCCAATTTCTCAGTAGATTGGGTATGAGGCACCTAAAATTTGTGTGACAAGCACCTCTTATACACAGCCAAGAATATTTCAGGTATAAGGAAATGGTTAAATATTTAAGCAGTGTTATACCTGCTTGATAAATCAAATCATTTTCTTAAATAAAAATGGCCATGGCATATGTGCCATACAAGTCATCTCCTCTCTTTATTTGGGTTCCTTTTTGGGTTGTGTGTTTTAGGACTAGGGTATATTTTTATGGATATTTTCCTTAAAAAAAAGCCCCAGGTCAGTCGTGGTGTAATTCTTTTAGCTAGTCAAGTTATGAACCCCTGAAAAAAGGTGTTTTTAATGGAAAGGCTGACAACCCCTTAAGTGAAGTGCTGTGAATGATGGCACCTTGATCAGAGTTGGAGAAAACGTTCAATGTGATATAAGCTACTGAACTAAGTTGTAAAATGACAAGGACTGAGTGAAGAGTTTTTAATACAGATAATATTGTTCATGTAGTCTATAAATATAGAATTAAATGTTGACCTCTATCTCCCATGTCAAAAGTCAAAGTCAGTGTCAGCACATATTGTTTTTATTTGTTTCAAGAGAAAAATAGATCAACAACATTAACCTCACAATGAACAGAGAATTGAATGAATTAAAAAGCAGTACCCCATAAATCCCCTTCCTTTTATTGGCACAGTGATAAAAATGCCTAGGGCTTAGAGGAAAAGGGTAGTCTCAGACACTCATCTGAGCTGCTCTATGTACACAGAGCTGTACATCACATGCTAAAGGAGAGGAACAGAGATATTAAGATTCGTACAGTCTCATATAATACACAATATCCATCAAATTGCATCATAGCATCCTGCAAAACAGGACATGTCAGATATCCCTAAGACAAGTAGATTATCACTAGACTACTTTAAAGCAACTTTAGCCTTCCACCCACCTTTGAAAAACACATTTCACAAAAGATATTAAGTACACAAAAGGAAAACTTTATTCAATACCATCCATACTTGCAGCTTACCAGTATTTTAAAATACCACCTGGAAGAAACTCCATTGTGCTTAAAGAGTTACCATCCTCACTGGTCTTTAAATTCTTCTTTAAATTCTTGGCTTATTGGGATAGGACTGAAGGATATGACATTTTTCTCCTGTTTAAAAAGTAATTTTTTTCAAAACACCTCATAATAATAAAGGCCCCTATTTCACAACGCCATAGTAAATTTGACAGTTAACTAAAATGAGCAGTTTCAATTGCAAATTCAGTTTAATTGAAATTTTTAGTGCTGCATAATTAAACTGAAAATGTTCTAAAAAGATTCACACAGTCAAAACTAGGATAGAAACAAAAGCATTTTCACAACATTGGTTTAGGTTTTTCTAATCAATTTCTAGAGAAACTGACAAAAAATAACATTTAAAAACAAATCAGTTTAACAAAAGAAAAGGAATGGTATCATCTGAAAAAATTCAGCTCTTGGTTTTTGTTTACATTTTCTTATCCTCCTGCAGCTTGTAGGATATACACAAATTCTTTTGGTTTACTGCTCCAGTGATTATCTGCTGGCAATGTTGCATCATGTGAAAAACATTTTACAGCGTTTGCACTGTGTACTAAACACACAAAAGCAACTAATTACAACGTTTGTCAAATCTGGAGTGTGTTCTGTGGATGCTTACTGGAACCAAATGACATTTTTCTTCTTGAAATGGGCTGGCTGACTTTGAGTTTCACCAGTAAAGTGTAGGCTTGGAGTGAAATCTTGACTCATACACACTGCTGAAGGCTGGTATGCTGAGCTATTCTATATCTTGGTGAGAAAAGCCTTCTCAGGCTTGAACATTAACAGGGCTTGAAAGAATTTTACAGCTGGCTATAAAGAGCAACTTTTCTGCTCCACATGTATTCATGCAGCTTCTGGGCAGAACCAGTCATGGTGCTTTTCATAGCTGGGTGATCAGAAGACTTCTCTATAACTTCTAGTAAAGAAGCAAAGACATGTATTTTATTATACTAAAGGATTATTGGTGTGGAGGGCAATACCAAATAGCTGTACAAAGCAAATCACTTATGGCCTTGCTAAGCCTGCAAACTCACTCATAGCTTCACACAGGGAAGTAATGTCCAAACAAGGAGGGTATTTTTCTAAGACACATGGCTGAAAAAATTAACTTCAAATTTGTTTTTAAAAACTGCTTGTGATTTGAAGAATAGTCTAGTGCATGAAAAGGATGATGAATGTGTTGCAAGGGCCTAAAAATGAAATATAATAATTTGTTTCTCTTTTTATGATTTGAGTCCTTATCCCACTAAGCCAATTTTCATATCAGGAATGTTACAATTTTGTAAGTTTAAGGTTCAGGTGCTACAACAGTCAAGTAACAGAAGCATCAGCTCTCCAGCAAGAATAATATGTGCATTTATGGTTGGTGATCGCTCTCCTCTGAGAAATAAAACTGATGTTTTTCATTCTGACCTGTGCCAAGGGGCCCAGCAGCAGTCGGGCAGCATGGACAGGGGCCAGTCTGCACCAGGGACTACCAGGATGGACAGCAGAGATGAATCTTTGTAGAAAGAGAACAGAAAAGAGTCACAGAGCCACAGCAGCTGGATCTTCAGGGATGTCCCTGGAGACTGCACTGACTGGAGCTCTCAGGCAGGAGCTCAGCAGCACAAGAAATGTTTGAATGATGCTGCACCTCCTCTCATTCCATAAGAGCCATCCTTTAACCTGAGCTTCTCAGTGCACTGAGAGAGTATTCTGAGGTTTGTTCTTCAATGTCAAACAGAAATAAGTTCACTGATTAAAAAATATCCTGTTTTACATATATTTATAAAAAAAAAATCACATTTGTTAAAGAGGCAACCATATTGCTCAACACAATTCCAACACTAAAAAGACACAAAACACAGTTAAAACAATGTTAAAACATTAACAGATTCAAGCATATGGAACAGGAAATACAAAAATGATTGACAGCAACTGTTGATAACTAACTGATAAAAACTAAGTTTATTTGTAAATAACAGTATCCCAACTCATAATAATTTACATTTAAGAAATTCAGCAATCAAGCCTGTAATACGAACTTCCTGTTTGCCATTTTCTCCCTCAATTTGAAAGCTTTCTCATGCTTGTACAACTGGGAAAATTCTTCAGCATCACCCAAGAAGTTTGGCATCAAAACTAGCATGACAGGTTGCACAGATATATTAACTGAGAAAAATGAATTAGCTCAAGTCCTGTTGTAGATACTGTTGGAGATTACACATATCTGGATGTTAGGAGTGTCTGTGGCAATCAGCACTTCTTAGTTAGTTTTGAAATATGTAGCTACCTATACAAAAGCAAGGCATTAAAAAAACTCACACAGGCTTTTTTCTAACAAGCCTTTGGTGTTACATGACATTACTCTAGATTTATCAAAATAATGAAGACATGTTTAGCTATGCCATGATCTCTTACTTTAGTTGAGTGAACTCATAAAAAGAAACAGTTACTGTGTTTATTATTATTTATTATTATTACTATCATTATTTCAATAATAGTGAAATGCAGATAAGTATTTGGCCAGTTGAAATTTTAGCATGAGCTCCAAAAATTTCACACATATTTAGCATACTGATTCCAGACATGGAGAAACAAATTAGCAGATAAGTATTGTCATAATCATTAGTTAAAATTCTCCAATACAAACTAGTGTCAGCTCCCACTTTCAGAGCCAAGGAAAATATTCATAAGCTTTTCCTTCCTGTAATAGAGAATTCACTGTTAACTAGGATTCAAATCCCATGTGTTCAGACTCCCTACAAATACAAGTCCTCTTTTAGGGATTCTATCAAAAAGCTCTCACTGGAAACAAAAAAATAATAGAAACACTCCACAATAAAATGCCTTTAATCAGAAAGCACTAAAGGTATTAAAACCTGCAACAGCAGCCTCAGAAAAAAATGATCTTAAGTACAGCTGACCTTCATTTCTTGTAGCCACAGTCATCTGAGAGAATATTATTTTCTCTTAAATTATAAAACACACAATTCTTGATTCTTTTTGCATGTTTCTTAGATCTTATATACCACACACTTTAACACACCTATATTTTTAAACATTCCATTACACTAATAGTTAGATGATGGCGAGGTAAGATTGACCAATTTAGAACCTTGTAAGGCCATTAAGAACTTACTACTAGAAAAACAGAGGTTAGCAGAAAAAATTGTTCACCACACTTTCACATCTGGGCTTGCAAAAGTAGCTCATGCAACTCTTGTGCTTCTGTTCGTGCGCTTCCTGTCAGCCTTTTGATCTATTTGAAGAGAAATAAGGACAACCACAGACTTACAAATGCCACTCCAAGACACAAACAGGCTTGGTGATATCCTGGAACTCCAAATAAGAGCAGTGACTTGCTAATAGAGGAAGGTGAGGGGCTCGTCCTTCCTGCAGCAAAAACAAGCTACAAACCAGTGCATTCCAGGATTTCCCTTTGCACCGGAGCAAACGTGGGGATCACATTTTTGGGGTTTCTCACAGGTCACCTGGGAGACAGAAAAGGGACTCCAGAGCAATAAAAAGTGCCAGATGAACTAAGAGCTCCCAAGTTGCTTTGCTGATGCTGAAGGACAGACTGGATGGGGTTTGTCACAGTCTGATATCCCCCAAATCTTGCTGCTGGAGTAGTTCTGCTCTTTCAGGGCAATCTGAAAAAAACCAATTTATATAAAATACTTAGTACATCACCAGGCCAAAGATTTTTATTTTCTTTTTTTATCCATTTATGGTTGCAAATTAATGAAATTACAAGAGACTGAAGCCAATGACAACTGCTAATCTGTAAGCAACAACAAGCAAGGAAAAGCTGATAGGAGTACAGCTGTTTTATTTTAATTGAGGAATGATTTTATGTTGGAAGCACTCAATATTCACAGCAAATTAAAAATAATGAAGTGAATTGATACCAATGATATTTTTTTTACCTACTATCCCTTTGTAAATCTATTTCTTCACACAAATTGACATGTCTAATTGATACATACGCTATTATTCCTCATTAGTAGGCTGAATAAAATAATTCTTGATTAAATTTATTGCAATTTACCATCCAGCATAATGCTTGCAAGCTATAAAAGTCAATCAACAGGAAACAGAAAAAAACCAGATGACATTATTACTTCTTATATATACACAATAATCTCATGTGTTTCGTGGAACCTTCCTAAGCATTTTGTTGCTCCTCAGGAGGTACAGGCTGTCTCCAACAGGTCACCTCATTTTTCATATGGCTGTAAATATATTTCACTGCATACATTCTTCTGAGTTTTTCTGATAAATATCACCTCTAATAAGCAAATTATTTGCGTATTTAGCAATCTGTTAGAAGTTGTCTGGAAGAGCCAGTCTTCTACTCACACTCAAACAAAATTATGCAGAAGAGCTGGTGATTTACTCTGTGTGGATTAGGGCTTTTGATTTATGTTGTGTTATCACTGCGTCAAAAAAGTTCAACAAGTAGCAAAACTTCAGAATTTCAGTGAAACAAAGAAAGTCAATAGTAAACCTGACAAGTAAAATATATATTCTGTGATGAAAAATTTCCAACCAAAAAGAAAATGGAATCAATGGCAGGTCAGTCTGTTCTTTATAATTTTAACTTATTCCACATCTTGCCCTGGCCTGCACTATTTTGTAGGAATTTTTTTGGTATTCTGAACCTAGAAGAGCAGCTATTATGTTATTCTCTTCTCTAATGGCAAGAAAAGTATGTTATGATCAGACTCTTCCAATGGCCTTTTGCTCCTATTTCTCTGGAGAATGGTAGCAGCTGGCACAGGATTGCTGCCCTTGCTGATGCTGGGCTTCAGACTTGACAAATAATTTACCCAAAAATGCTATATAGTATAGATGCTATAACTAGTACAGACACAGGGTAGATATCCTACTTTTCTCATCTTAACTTAATGCAATTTCTTTTTGATGAAGAGCCTCTGATACCCTGACTGTGTCTCTGCCCTGATTGCAGTCTGGCCCCCAACTTGTCCAGATAAGAAGAAATTGCTCAAAAAATCAAACATTATTGTATAGGACCAGAGGATCAGAATTAAAACCTAAACTGTATTGGGAATGTTTTTCATTCTTATTACATATCATGTTCTCTGTAAAACATTAGATAAAATCTAATTTAAAAAATAATTTCTGGTTCAAATCTGATTTCTATTCATAGAACTAATAAATTAAAAAAGAGAACTACAGAGGTCTACAGAGGTAATTAAAGTTAAGGTACAGATTCTAAGGTGTAATATGACTGCCCTGAAAAATAATCTGGATTTTATTCTAGAGCTATTTTTAGATTCAAAACTGCATTTTTATACAACATAATTGCAGTAATCAATATTTCTTTTGTTGCTATTTACAAATTTTGATAAAATCTTTGTAAAAAGGTGATATATCTCAATTCAGAAAAACCCCCAGCATCTCAAAATCAAATCTCACATTTCAAAAAATAAGAGGAAGAGGTACTATCAGCAGCAAACCCAGCTGTTTCAGGATTCATCTACTATTTGATATGTGTTACTCAGCACAGTAAACAACCAATCTGCCAGCGGCAAAAAATCAAAGAGCTCTGTGCCAGCTGAACAGCAGCTTTTAAAGAACTGAGGAAGTGGCCCAAAAAAGCAGCCCTTAGAGGCAGGCAGAGGTTTTCTGGTGCTCCTGGGGGACCCTGCCATTTCAGGAGGTGCTGTCACCAGACCCACACAGGGCTGCATTGTGAGATTATCTTCAAGGGTGACCAAAAGTATTTCCAACAACAAAACCATCCACAACAGGGGAAGAATAATCAGGAGCTATGGCCCTACTGAATTCTAATGTAGGTCCTCCACATACATTTAGCCTCCACAGGCAGGGTGAGTTAATTCATTAAATCTTTCCAGCTGGCTTCTCCGGACAATAGAAAAACCAGGATGGATTTACTCTGATTTGTGGTGCTCTCCTGCTCTGCACACACCCAGAGACAGTACAGGACCCTCAGCTGTGCCAGGTCATGGAAAATGAGCCAGAGCAGGGACTGTGGGGCTGGAACATCCCCCAGAGGAGCTCAGCTGCTTAGAGCAGAGTGCTGAGAACACCCAGAGTGTGTGGGTTCAAAATCTCCCTGTATGGGCCACTTACTTGAGAGCTGGACTTGATGATCCTCGTGGATCCCTTCCAGCCCAGAATATTCTGTGAGACACAAGTGATGTGGTGTCCCAGGGGGGGCAGCTCAGCCATCCCCTCTAGCAGCAAAGCCACAAAGCAAAGACCTTTATATTTCAACAGGCATTATCTTGTCATTGCTTTTAATCTGGAAAAACCATATTAAGAAAAACATGATGGCAAAGATTATGATCAGCCTTAAATACACCATTTTCATTCAGCTCCAACAAACTCAATAGGAAGACTATTTAATGGAAAGAACACAACAGATTGAAATTCAATAGTTCAGTTAATCCAAGCACATTGAAATAAAATTATACATATATATATATACACGTGTATGTGTGTGCAAAGTGAGGGAGAAGCTACTGCTTTCACATACATACAATTTCAATTAAAAAGCTCAAATAAGAAATGTAATATCAGAGCTCTTTAAAGTTTAAGGGTATTCTGCTCAGAATGCTTCTAGCTGCAAACATAAAAACAAACCAATATATCCATGACAGATTCTCAATTTTTAAATCTTAACAACCATTGAAATTAATAAAAAAAAATCACTCACTTTTTTTATATTCATCACCACAAAAGACAAAGGTATTATCCACTTGAGTCTATACCAAAAGGAAACACACACACATTAATATCTGCAATTTTGGTACACATTCCAAACACAAGAAGTAACAAATTTGGTGACAAAGCTGTCAAAATATGTTCTGCAAATACATTGGCAAGAGATCTGGACATACTAAAGAAATTCAGTGAAACAAAATAGGTGCCAAATGGGGATGTTTGACAGAGTGTTCAAAAATACATTTAGACCAAAGCAGGAACGCATCCAACAGAGAGATTCTCTACATAAATTATCATGAAACTATTAGAAATAATTGGCCAGTGATTTCAAAATATTACATATACTTTTAATGTTATCAAAGAGCTGTGTTGTGAACCATGTGTGATTTCTTGGCGATTGAATTTTTGGCCGCACAACAGCGCTTTTAGGCGCAAGTGAAAATACTATATCCCATACTGCAAGTCAATCTGTACTCTTTGAAACTGCATCAAGCTTCCAAGTGCTTTGAAAGGCTGTTGGGAGAAATACTATAAAGTCTGGATACCCTGGGAGGCTGCAGAGCACAGCCCTTGCTGGGGCTCTGCTGAACAGATGCTTGTCCAAGGCTGAAGGGAGCCCACATGTTAAAGATGTCACAGCCAAACTCTCCAGCCAGCCTGGAGGTGTCTGTGGTCACAGTGCCCCAAGCCACCAGGTCAGTGTGGCCCTGTCCCTGCAGCAGGTACCACAGTGCTGCCACAGGGCTGGAGGTAAAGAGGAGGCACCTGTACATCTCTGCCAGGCTAACAACAGCACCCTAATTTATAAACAGTGCTGTCTTACAGACATCTCTCAATAAAATGAAGCCATCCAAATGCTTCCAAATACATCAGTGAATGCTGATAACCCTGCAGAGATACTACAGGAGCAGCAGTCCCTGCCCTGCACTTCAGTGGGATGCCTTGGTGAATGGAGGTGGGCAGGGGTCTGCCCTGCAGAGCTACCTGTTCACACCACTCACAGGCATACAATTCAAATCAAAATTTGTCAATGGCTCTTAAGAAGTAGCCTTATAACAGAATAAAACTGAGCAAGTCAAAGTAGAATACCCAGAAAGCACCCAGGGTGCCAAGGTAGCATTCTTCAGCACAGCTAAATCCTTACATCTTGAACATGCACTGAAATCTATGGAATCTGCTGAGATTTTAAGGCTCACAGTATATGGGGTTAAAATCTGGCCTCCCTGAAGTGTATGGAAATATATTCCCTGACTTCACTAGGATCTGTTATAATCTACCAAGGTTTCAACAGTGCATTGATCTGAGCCTCCCATTAGGGCACTGAGCCAAGTGAATTATATTTGTCATGTGTTCAGTCTCCAAAATTTGTGTTAGATTTTTAGGAAAACATTTTTATATACACATTGTGGAATTCCCACATTATTATCCTATATCAAAGAAATGCACTCTGAATTTGAGGCAGTACAAGGTGAGATTTGTGTTAACTTCTGGCAAGCTCATTCCTTACACTTGAAATGAGCCTCTGAGAGAGCCTTCTCCCCCACAGACAAGCTTTTTCCTACTCCAGAAAGATCAATTTTCCTGAACAACCACAAAGAAGAAGGCACAGATATAACTTAAGTAGCCCATAACTCCATTTATTCCATTGAGATGAGAACCTTCCAGAAAAGTCTCATCCAGTGCTTGCTAGCACCTCTCCTTATTCATCCTGAAATCCTCAAGGGCTGCCTCCAGCTCCCCACAACCCTCCCCAGTGCTGTCCCAGGCTTTAGGTGGGCTCCTGTGGGTTTTGGACAGGACTTCCAAACATTCCAGTTTTGGACATCAACCTGAAAAATAGATGCCAGCACAGATAAGACCTTCTACTTCATATCGTAAATGCTGTTTCTCTCAGAAGACTGTGGCTTTGACCTGTGAGCTACACCTTTTGGAACTGGTTACAGAGCTTTCAGATAGGCATTTTTTGTTGGACAAATGAATTTACTAAAAAAAAATTATTATCAGCAAAGCAGTTACCTAAATGGGCATTTTTTCCCTTCTGTGTGAGCTCTTTAAATTTAACATGCCTTTAAGCAGTATTAACTTTTAAGTTGCCATAAAATCAAATAATTGTATTTATTAATTTGCTTTAATTACCAAGCACAGATAAGCATATGTCCTACTTAGCCTGGGAAAATCTGAACGCACACCTGCTCCAACAAGCAGTCTGTAAAATGAGACGTGAGGAAAATATTTGAATTACATTTCCCTGTTCCAACATACCATTTTTAAAAAGCACTTTCAACACTGAACTAGGCCTTTACAGTTAAGGCATTTTACAAGATGATACTGAGCTATGTTTCCTGTCTATGAAGAAGGCACCAGCATATAAAATGGTAGTGAATTTGCATTACCTCCAATCCATCATTCTTTGAGTGCGCAGGAAAAACTGTGAGACCTGCTGCAACAAAGCACAGCCTTGTGTTGACAGATTCTTATTTAAGTGACTGTGAATACAACAATTCCACAAATAATTTGTCAAGTGTGTGGCTGAACTAGCTCTGAACCCTGATAAATACCAACTCTCCTCACTGCTACAAAGGCATGATGTTCTGTGTGCGGGCAGTGAGTAACAAGCACCAGGATTTAACAATCGATGCTACTATATTTCTCTTTTCTTTGTGGTTAAAAAAGCCTTGAAGGGTGGCTCTTTCAGCAGTGTTAAGTACTAGTGGTGGCTATGCCTTGCAAATCTAAGTAACGCACTGCAGGCTGAGGTGAAAGGAAATAGCACACTGCATCCATTTTTAGCTGCATTTAAAACATATGGTTTATGTTCTCTGGTGAAAAACAGTCTTAACTGTATAGTTAGCAGACTCTTGTTTAATACAGGCTATTATTAAATGGACCTCTTTCAAGTTATGATAATAGGACATCTACTTCTCTGCTTTTTGCATCCTAAGGCGTACATTTGGGCTGGGGTAATTCAAGAGAAGAGTCTTTTTAGGAAAAATAACTCAAACTCTAGGGGAACACATGTACATATTAATAGGGGGGAAAAACACTCCTTCCAGGTATTCAATTGAAATCAAGATTGCATTTTTCTATCACGCAGTGCGTTCTAAAGGCATTATGGATGTACGAGAAAAAAGTCATTTTTAAAGAAATGTAAATCTAATCAGTCTTGAAGCTAGCAATATATACATAAATGTCTCTTGCAGACATAATTTAGTATGCATTATTAATTTATTTTTCATAAAGCTTTCCAGCTACAAAAAGGATAAGTGGAAATGTGCACCCACATTGACGATAATGCTCATTTGTCAGGCAGGAGTGAACATATTAACAAATTTCTCCCCCCGAAATCCCAACCTAAAGGATGTTCAGAAGCTTCTTTGCAGAACGACCAGACATGCCTATTGCAAACAACATTATTCCAGGCGTTATAATAAAATACCAGCCTTTA
>NC_080443.1:6169587-6199587 GCF_028018845.1 Melospiza georgiana | reverse complement strand
GTTTGAGAGCCCATCCTCTATGGATGAATATGAAAAGACTTTTAAAAAAGGTTTAGTACAGAAATTAGAAATAATTTCTTCTGAATTTTCAAGTCAAGACAGGAAGATAGTGTCCAAGACAGGAAAACTTGATCAGCTTTCACAGGTGAAACAGGAACAAATAAAGAGAGGTTTGAGCTCCCAGGGTTCTACTACTCTCTATACTCCATAGAAAATTGGACAGTGGGACAGACTCAGGTTTCTTTTTCTTTCCTGTTTGAACGTTCTGTTAGTTTCACTCATTTTGCTCTGCAGCTGAACCCAAGTCTGCAAGGATGATGAAGGGGATATTAAAGCTGCATTGTTTTGTCTTTGCTGGGGATAGAGAATGATGTATTTGGAATTCAGCTGGTGTATTTACAGTAGTTTTAGTAACCCATAAAACATCGGATCTATATTTTGAAATATTTACAAGAGCAGCAGTCAACAGTTCTTTATCTACAATACTTTTTAATACTTCTGTCTCCTCCTCTCTTGTCACCTTTTTTCATGCTGCCTTTTTGTTGGTTTTCAGCTCTGATATTGTTTGCTGATTGTGACATTGTGCTAATGACTATGTTCCTCTAGATGAAACACAGGGCATTCCTAAGTGCACTTTGTTCTTTTTATTTTATTAACAAAGGCAAAAATGAGATGCATCCAAATCACCCACTCACTAAATAAATTCCCACATTGATGGGGAGAGCTCCAAGCTATAACAGCATTGGCCATTTGGAGTCTGGTCTATCAAGGACATTACAACAAAAGAAATGGGAAGCAGAGCCCTGAGAGGATTTTTTAAATTATTTTTAGCTTGGAATTAACAAACTGGATCAATTACTTTTTCAATCTGAAGTTTTCTTTAAAAAGATAGATTCCTGGATTAGGAATAAAAGCAACAATCACTGCCCCTCACCTCACCTTACCTTCCCTCTCCCCACCCAAGATCCTCTCATTAGAAAGGTGATTTATTAATTTTAAAAATGTTGTCTACCTACTTGAACTTGCCTAGGAAAACAAGCCTTAGTTTCCAACCTAAATAACATATGGAATAAAATTCCAGGATAAACATTAGGTAAATAATTCCCTAAAACTAAAAATTGGAGCAGCACTCCATAACCTTCTTATCAGTAGATGTGGAGCTATTTTCCTGCTCAGACAAGCAGCTAAGGAAGACAAGGAAATATAAAGAGAAGGATAAGTTTAACTCTAATTTTAGACATAATTCTCACTTCTTAACCTCAGAGATGAAGAAGCAAAAGGAAAACAGCAGAACAATTCAGTTCTTTGTTTCATTGGCCTTTTGGTTTTTCTCTTCCTGAGCAAGGCAGTCATTGTATCCTCCTCAGGTGGAGAAGTTGGAAGAGAAGGAATCAAAACCCAGCCATGACTTAAGCATTATGAAAAGGAAAGAACAATATTTTGTTGGAAATGTTTCCCCCTTTTGAAGCTCTTCTAACCTGGAAAGTTAAACCACCAACACACTTCATTAGAATAATTCAGCATCCAGCCCTGACAACCTCTATCAGTTATATGTCCTAATTAGCCAGTCCTAGTTACACCCAGGGAATAAAGGTAAACGGAGTTATGGCCATTTGTACTGGTTAGCACAGATTTAAGCAGTTCCTGTACAATTTACAGGATTGCAATAGTGCAGAGCACACTGAGTAGAGGAACAGGAGCTCCTTCCAGAGCAGAGCTGGAGCAGGGGGGTCCCAGTGCCACCTCCTCCATCCTCACAGCACAGGAGGGCTCCCAGCACTGAGGGACAGCTGCTCCTGCAGCCAGAGCAGCGATGGAAAAGGTGCAAGGTGAAAAGGTGCCAGGTGAAAAAGGGCTCTTGTGACATTCCCTATGTGTCCAGGCAGTGGGCAACAGACACAGACCTCTCCCCACCTACCATATTCCTTTCATTCTATATTTTCAGACTTCTGCCAGAGAGGAGCCTGAAGCTTGCACCCATTTCAGGAGGGCTCAGAGGCTCTCCCAGTCCCGCTCCAGGGCAGGAGCAGCTCCCACAGCATTCCCAGGAATCAGGAGAGGGAGCAGCCCTGACTGCCTGGCTGACAACTGTTTTAAGGCTGTATAATTATTTAGGGCAGGCAAGCCCTCAGGGAATGCCTTGAAGGAATGAAGAATCTTTTGCTCTTGCTTAGAGCTTTTTTTCTAAGACAGGAATGCTGAGAAATGGGGAGTGGGGGTATGTTTTACACTTGAAATTTCACCGTCCTGGGCTGCATAGTAAAACTTCTAAGGTTCCTATTAAACATTTTAGGCACAAGACCCTCTTTGTGCTAGGTTAAATTATTTAATTGCACAGCTATCCCCAAATATCCATCAACATGGATTATTTATTTACAAAACCTGAAAATCTTTAAATGTGTTACCTCTATGAAAGTCACAGTAAATGTCCACTTTCAGACCTAACAACAAATAGCAATACTTATTCAGCACTTTCCATGTAAGTATCCAAAAATAGTTTACAAATATTAATGAAATAAACCAATTAAGAGGCAGGAAATTACAGATAAGCAAAAAGATTGAGAAAAGCTAAGCAAGTCAGCCATGGCCTCATACAGAGTTAGTGACAATGGCCAAAACAGCCTCCATCTCCTGCTTTCCACCACAAGAGCATCTAAAATCAAAATAAGATATTGATTTTGAATACATTTAATGTTTAAAACAAGAATAACCTTAATTATTTTGAATCAGTTTTTTAAAGCAAATGTATCTGTAATAATAATCATCATCATCATGATTAGAATGAAATTTTGCTGCTGAAATGCATAAGCAAAAGAAGCCTCAGGATTGTATACACTTGATATTTGTAGGAATTAGGTTGCAAGGTGATCTTTGCATTTTTTCAGGAATGTCTGTTGGATGCTGTATAGAAGAACACAAAAAGCAAAAATACCACGCCCAGAAAAGTTTGCATATATGCAAACCCAAATAAACAGGACGGATTGGCAAGTCATTGTGAAGGCAGCCTCTGTGTATTCCCTTACTAATTCTTCATGTTACCTTCCTTTTTAAAAGCTAGATAAAATCCAAAAGATTTACCACAAAAGATTATGGCAGCTGTGGACTTGAACAATGCCACAGCATCTCTTTTAAAGTTAAATCATACTTGACTATTGTTATAACAGTGTCCATAAAAATACAAACAACATGAGGGTAGTTCAGCTGCTGAATGCCCGCTGATAGTGCTTTTTATTGCATGGACAAGATCACAATTCATACACTAACCCCATTTTCCCAATTCCCCAAGTTTCATTCTGTCAGGATTTGGAAATGTTGTGGAATTTATTCTCACAGCTGTAACAGGAGGAGGGAAACTGCAAGGGCTGCCAGTACCAAGTGCTTCAAGGGTCTGAGCACTGTGGTGGAGCAGGACCTACCAATGGGAAACACCTGGTGGAGGCATTTTGTTCTGCTCCAGCAGGTGCAGCCAATCTGCAGGGCCAACCCCTGATTACGAAATTGCTGCCCTTGGTTTCTGGAGAAGTCAGGATTTGCATCAGCAGCTTGGCATAGCCTGCTTTCAAACCAAAGGACACATAAGGAGAAGGAGGAAGGAAAAAGAAGTTAGATGCCAAGGATGGAAAAATGAAGATAACTCTCAAAATTAATACTACTTTGGCTTTTAATGTATAGAAAGATATATTTGGGATATAACACAGTAATCAACATATCTCTAGGGTACAGAATGTGATAGATTATGATCTAGAGAAAGATTATTATAGTTTCTATATAAGTAGGAAGCAAAATAACACTGTCATAGAAGGTCTAGAAATATTTCCTTATTTTCATATTTTCCTGATGTGGGGGTTGCATTCCCAGCATAAAAATCCAGTAAAGTTTATGCTTTAATTTTGCTTTCAGACTGTGAAGAACATAAGTGAAAATAGGAGCAGTGCATAGCAGTCAGCTCTGGGCACCTGAGGATTTTATGGTGGAAGAGACGGGGAGGAGAGAGGAAGTTGAAGGTGTTGGAGTGGAGGAGACACAGAAAGCCAAGCAGAAAATGAGGTTATTGACATGGGGATGAGTGCAAAAGAGACAAGAAACAAATCTGTAGATCACAGATCAGATAATTTTTTATGCTTATAGACCAACTTGTTTGTGTATTTGCTCAAATATTAGCCAGGAACAAAATCGCTATGAAGAAGTTAGATAATAATAGTAAAATATCATAAATAAGAAAAAAAAAAGATGAAATGAGAGAAATAGAAAAACGTGATTTTTAGAAGACACAAAATGAGCAATTTATATGAACTTTCAAAACACAGTTGGAGAGAAATACAAGTTTTCTTTTCTCTAATATTTTCTTTTCTCTAAAACTGATGGTAGATCAATAATATACTTTAAGAGGGAACAAAGAAAACATAAAAAAAATAATTTGCAAATATGCTGAGAATGTGTTCATTCTCTATTATTAAACAGTTCAAGGGCAGATTCAGCTGAGCTTTAAATGCAATAAAGAAATGATTTCAAAGCAACACTAGGAGCATCATACAGTAATTGAGAGTAGAAAAACAAGGGTGATAAAACTGTCCTGTGTTATTGATGTTAGAGTTCATATATGATGCATTTCTGTGACGGGATTATCAGAGCCGTGATGACAACGTGTACTTACTTATCAAACTAAACAAGGTGTCTCAAAAAGGAGAAATATTAAATTATGTGCTATCAGCCAGCTATACTATTCAGCAAAACTGTGTGTACGTAGTATCTGCTCCATACATCTGTATTTCTGCACGTGACCCTCACTAAAGTACTCTGTCTCTCTACAGCGTTTGCATAAAGAAAAATCCTTTGATCTTGTAAGCAAAGTTTCAAAATGGACCCATCTTAGCAATAAATTAAATGGCATTTTTAAAAGGCTGAATAGTCCTGTGCAGGTTATCAGCCTTTCTCCTGCAATACTTATTCTCTCTTCTTGTCACAGATTTGTTTTATTTTGCTACAGCAATACATTATTACAACTTAAAATTCACATTCACCTGAAGAAAGCTGTGACATGCCTACCAAAAGAGACATACACTGCTTAACCTAAATTGACCCTTTTTTCCTTCTATTCTAATAGATCTTTTTTCTTTTTGTCACTCAAAATGAGTGTCTGATGTATGAGCATAAATTGTTAAAAGCAGTTTTAGGTAAAGGAAGAGAGACTGAAGTGGAGTTTTCTCACAAAAGCCAACCTCAATTTATGTCAAAGAGGGTTAAAAGACCTTGGGATTAAAGCAATAAACTTGCTGCTGTCAAAGCTAAAACCCGCTAACAATTTAGTGCCAAACGCATGTTGTTCAATATCATTTCATATTATATTATGTCACAAGTAGGTGACAGTTCCACATCAGACTGACAGGGCTGATTTACTCTGAAGAATTCATCGACATTTTGCAGAGTCAAAGCTGACTTCATTTTGTTTGGATGCAGGGTGGGAAATCTCTCCCCGAGTTGGAATATTTGGCTGAATAACCCTGATGGCACAGAGCCCTCAGGCACGACCTGCCCAGCCCAGGGCTCCTCACCTTCCCCTGCCCTGCACCACCTCCAGCCCTGCCCTTTGTAAAGCTCCGTTTTTTGTTGTGCTTCCCCTTCCTGCAATTTTTAAAAAATCCAGCTGTCCTGGTCAATATTTTGATATTTTTTTCTTTCTGGATTCAAGCTTTTCTGCTTCTCCAAAATATACCTATTGGCAAGGGTTGAGATGAAAGACCCTGTTAAGAAAATACTACTGGCACCTGCTTATATTTTAAGTAGATGTTAATAGCAGCTATTCTTCCAGGATGTTAACTAGATCCCAAGGTCATGCATGATGAGACCCTTCTAAGGCCAATGGCAACAATACCATCTCTTATATATAAAATGTCTTTTGCAAGATATCCCTGGATGGCTTTTTTAATATAATAATTCAAATTTCTCTCAGGGCTCTGAGACAATTCTGAATAAACATATTCTTTGTTTTGTCTCAGGAAAATCTAATTAATTTGACTTCTCTGTCAAGGTTTCAAAGCTTATTTATAAAGGGTGTCCCTTCTCCAAAATCCAGCATGTTCTTCTACAGCCATTTGCATCCTTTTGCAATGTTCATTTCCTTCTCTTGTTGGATACTGCGATAAATGTGGAACTACAACTCAGCTCCTGAAGCTGAGGACCAGGGAACCTGGCTTCATCTGAACCAAGTAGAGCTGTGCTACACTCAGAATGGTTTTTCTATATGTGGAAACAGGGATATCCCTCCCTTCTTCCTGCTTCTTTTTTAATTGTGGAGCAAACTTTCAGTTATCATAGTTTGCTCTTACCTTTATTTCTGAAAAAAAGCTAGCAACATTTGGGGTTTTAAACACACATATCACTGTTTTCTCCATCTAAATACAGGTGTGGGTGCATTAGTGCTTGGCCATTAACTTCTGTAAACCACATAGTAACTCTTCTGTGGGATTCTTTGGGCGATGTTTGCTGTTCATCCAGGAAAACATTATGATTGCATGTAAAATGGGCCCATCATCCAACACTGGTTTGTTTTTGCTGACCATCTGCTGGACAACTCCCAGGCAGCAAAGGGGTTACCTTGTCTGTTATGCCAGGGAACAGGACTTCTAGTGAATTGTTAGATGGGTTAGCAGATGGTTAATCTTATTTGACATTTAAAGCACTTGGAGGTAAATTCAGTGCTCACCTGCCCTGGAGTGTACAGCATGAATATGCTCCTACATATCCATTCCTGTTTAAACTAGTAACTCTAATGGCTGGAGGATATGCAATGCCTGCCATGAAGAGATGTTTCAGGGAAAAGGGGGGAAAAAGAACAGGTAAACATTCATCCTGGCTTCAAACATTTACAGTTTTCTCATATTGAAACACAAATTCTGTTATTTTGGATGGTCATCTCATCCTGACACAGACTGGTCAAGATGGTCCTGATAACTTACATATTCTGCTAGTAGATCAAATTCTAATATATTTCATATATTAATATTTCTATGCTCTGTTTTCCACTGCTCCACTGCTCAGTTATGGACATGACAGATGTATACACACATGTGTATATGTTTCACTGAGTGCAAAGCCGAAGGTATCCTGTGATCCAGTGAGAAATCTAAAGGAGAATAAACCCATTTCTGCAACCTTTTCCCCACAGAGTGCCTGGCCCTCAAACCCACTGTGGTGCACACCAAAGAGTCAATGAATTGCAAGCCAAGAGAAGGGATTGCAATTCCCCGAGGCTGCCCCTGCTCTCTGCTGGGGGGACAGGGGAGCTGAGGGCACCAGGGCTGTGGGGAGGCTCCCAGCCCCTTCTGCTGAGCTCCAGCTGAGCACAAGCTCCCCTTCAGTCCTCTGCACCTCTGTGACACAGATCAAAATGAATTGTCATGTCTCTTTTAAGAGGAAAATACCACAGGCTCTCTCAGTACAGGCTGTGACCTTTCAATTTATGCTATCAGTTTACTCAGTGCTTGCTCTGTGGTTCATGATTAACTTGAAAGAGTTAGATCACACTCTCTCCAGCTCCTCAAGAAGGAACTTCTGTTGACTGTTAGAAATCCCTCATGCAATAAAGTGCACATAGTATGGCTGTATAAGCTATCCTTCAAAGTTACAGCAGCTCAGTAATGAGGTATCAATTCTTATAAAAGAGCTCCTAAAAATATTTCTACTCACCTTTTTTTTTCCTTTAAGGTATACTATATATGAGAAGACAAAGTGAAAAACAGCCACCTGGTTATTAATAAATACATCAGCTTTCATCAATTCCTTAAAAGGGTCACACAGCTCTCATACATTAATTAAACAATCTATGTATATCAACAAAAAGATGGTTTCAATTCTAACTATAAAGAGTAAACTGAGATAAAGAGAGATTTACTCACACCTTCCTGCTGAGCCACAGAAACCTTCTCCCTCCTCCTGTAACTGTGCCTGTACTGATGCCTTAATGTGTTCTAGAAAACAGAATTTTAAAAAAATCATTGCATAGCTTATTCATAGACTTTCTCTATTTCTTTTTAGAGAAAAAAAATACATTAGCAATTCTTTCATCTTCATTACTAGGGACCCTAGAAGGTGGGATGACTTGAGGAGCAAATTCTGGAGTTGCATCTCCTGCTGCCACTGGAAAAGCAGTGTCTGCTCAGGTCAGTAGCATGGGGATTCTTTTTGTTATTTACTATTATCCACCCCTCTGTATTTAAAACATGCTTGTTGGGGATGAGTAGATTTTTTCAGGTGTTGTTTTAGTTATCCACAGCTGGGCATTTCCCTTCATTTAGCAATGAATATCAGGCAATGATGGGAAAATCCCTCTTTTGCTTCAACACATGACTCCCCCAAACCAATTTCAGACACTCAAGTTTCCAATGCAGTAGCAGCTGAAGCTCATTTTAACAAAATCAAATAGATTTTGTTGTATTACTTGTATTTCTCCTTTCCATTAGGTAAGGATGGAAATACAGAGGTATGTAAATAGCTAAACCAAGATGGAAGTTTTTAAGACCAGACCACACTGTCACACTTAAGAACATTCCTTACCAAGATGGATCTCAGGCTCTTTAACCTTCAGGAGCTTAAAGTTTCTCACTGACATTACCAGCCTGGCCTGCTGCTGACATCACTGTAGTAAGGCATGACATAATTGCTCACACTGGCTCTCCTTCCTTTGTCTTACTTTCAAGAGAAATCCCCTTTTATTGCTCTGCTCTCAGGTCCTTGAGACCCCTTTGTGATGCCCCACCAGTATCACTGAGAGGTGCTCAGCCCAATTCACCCCTCCAGGGCAAGGAAGTGAAGCTTTGAGCCTGGCTGGCCCTGCTTCTTCTGCCTTTGACTTTTCCAGAGCCTTTAAAATCCTTCCTATAAGCTGGAACTCATCTGGGAATAAAGGTGCCTGTATGTCCACAGAGGTGGGGACAGGATGGCATCAAAGCACAGTCCAAGCTGGCATCACCTGAGGTGTCACTTCACTAAAGCAGAAGGAAAACTACATCAAACATAAGTGTTGAACATGCACAACAGACCTGGAAGAGATGAGGGATCAGTCCTCTATATCAGAAACAAATAAATTGCAGAGTTTGCTGGAATTCAGAGACAGGAAAGTTCACCTAAACTGGCCTTGATGATTAAACCCCACTATAAGTACTGCAGTGGTCAGCACTCTATTAAAATTTTAAATTCATTATTTTAAATGAAGTATCTTTATTGATAATCATTTAGGAGAGAAGAATAGGTGTTATTCAGTGATATGACTCACCTGAAAAAACAATACTTTCTGAGTTTGCATTTCCATGTGAAATTTCAGAGGCTGAAGAAATTACTTTATGCATTTGGCATGTTACTATTGTCCTTACTTTTGAGTTTTTCTTTTAATAATGACAGCCATCTACTGCTATTACTGTAGCTTCTTGTCCAGATCTCCCTTTGGAGACTTTCTGACTACTTAACACCATTTTTCAATTTCTCTACTTGTGCATTTACATCTTCAGTCCAGATATGAGGATTTGCTAATGGACTGCAACTTTTTCCCAAGATTCCCATGTGTAGAATTTTACATAGACTGATCCAAAATCTAAACTCTGCTTGCCAATGCCTTGTACTAGGAATATGCACGTGATAATGAACCCCAGAATTATGGAACCATTTTGAAGTACAAATTTAATTTGAGGACAAATGAGAGTAAAAAGTGTCAGATGGTATATTTACAATAACATTAAGATGTACATGTTGTCAAATGGACAGAAAAAAATCCTGGTGTGCATGAAAATGTGGCCCCCTCCTGAACTGTGTATATTTTCAGCTGCAGATGGAAGAATAAACAGCACTGGTTAGAAAATGGAAAACATATAGGCAGGCACAGCTATCTCCTGTTCCTGAGGTCACACCACTTTTGCATTTTACCTACAACGAAGCAGATAATGCACCATTTGGCTTTTCTCATGCATGGAAATAACTCTGTGACACTCTCTAGTGGAAGGCAGACACACACCACCCCAGCCACGCTGCGTGCACGGGGAAGCCACACCACGGCAAGGGAAGCTGGCTGAAAGGGAGCTTGGGCACTGTTGCATGTGTTTTGCTGCACTCTTATTTTTTAACACCACAACCAAAACACTTACAGACAGGTCCCTTCTGTTTGAAGCCCAGAGGATAACGTGGTACTGAAGCATAAATAAAGAGTGCCACTAGCAAGGAGTAACTGGCAGCAGACAAAGCCCAAGCCAGCAAACTGTCACGATTGCTCTAGAGGGTTTATAAGCTTTATCAAATCTGTGCTAGCTAATTCACTTGCAGAAGTGTACTGATAACACTGCTGCTTTTTTTTTCCCTTGCTTTTATTATGAACAAAAAGATAGACAGGTCCTAAGGACAGATCCTTTTCACAGCTCTGCTCTCTTCTGCCAGCACATGCCCTTCCACTCACAGATTACCAGGTTTAACTAGGGATGTCTTTGAGCCAGAAGCATTTATTGCAATAAAACCCAATATATTTCCAAAAAAGAAAAGCTTCCCCCTCCTTTCTAACACTTACATTGCGGTTGGAAGCAACATTTAAAAAAAAAAATACAGATCCAATCTGGTGTTCCTTGTCTCAGTGAATTTGCAAGTGGCTGTTTTTTACCACTCCAATAAACATTCTGAAGTTAACATTTCTGTGCATGGACAGAGGAATTTATATTCTATTATAATATAATTTATATTATATTATTTATAAAATTTACAGATATACACACACACACATCTATATCTGGGTGGAGCACTTGGCTGCTTTCCCTGCTTCCCCCCCACCAAGTTTAGATGCAGTTTTTTGCATATTGTTAAACCAATGCTAGTTTATCAACAGCTATTGTTAAACAACAACTGCTATTAATCTAAATGACATAAATTAATACCACCTGCTGTAAATGCAGAGGAAGTTTGGCTTCTACTTTTAACTGCAGCTTTTGAAGTATTCAGGACAGTATGCAGGTAGCTGCATGGATCTCTGTAATTTTCTCCCTCCATACATGTGACTCTTTGAAATGATGCCTTTGGGGTGGAAAGGCTTGCAGAAGGTTTCTCCTCCATGTCTGGTCCATCATTTCTGAAGCTTTCCTCAAAGCCTTCTGGTGATCCTCCCAAGCAGCTCCATGCACAGCAGCCTGTGGGAAGCTGACAAAACACTGGAAAATTCTGCCAAATAATAAACAAACCAAGCCCATGCTTGTTTTTCCAAACATGTTTCCATGAATAACTGAGAAGGCACATTTGCTAATTTACCGCATGTTTGTCTTTATGGAGTATTTTTAAAATAAAATATTTCACCCCCTCCTGCCTCTTCTTAATTTGTCCTGTCATTCAATTTCTGTAACTAATTTGAGGAGAATTCTCTAATGTTTCACCACACTGCCAAAGCATAGTTTTTCCCTGAATGTAATGCAGAACTATTTTAATTACAGGGAACATCAAAAATTACTCCATAACATGGGATTATTCCTTGTGCTCATTTCCACAAGCCCAAAGTAGACATGACTGAATTCAGATTCCTGTTTCACACAAACACAAAGGCAGAAATTCTGCCTGGGGCTCTGTTCAACACAGACCTTCATAAAGGATCTCCATGTTAAGTTGTAAATGACATTTGGGTCAGCATCTTTTCTGAGGAAGGTTCAATAAGGAACAGTTTTGAGGTCAACCAGCACAAAGCATGAACAGAGCCTTCACAGAGCTCAGCTTTGTGCACCTGGCTGGGCCAGTTGGTTTCTAGACTGAGTGCAGAGAAAGATCCTCTTGCAGATGCTACTGAACAGGTTCTCCTGGTTATTTTCTGCAGGAGATCCTTCTTCTATTGACCCCAGATGGTGCTTGGAGAGACATAAACAGGAGCCTGTTTATATATGAGAGAGGGATCTACAACAAAACCAGCTTTTCATTAAATAAAAATAAAAAAAGATTTTCAGTGTACAAGTGTTGCCAGTTTACAAACTGGAAGCGCAAGGATCATCAGGAAGCTCCTGTTAGTGATTTAAATCTTGTGATATTGTACCTGAGGGGAAAAAAAGGACACCAAGGTCTGCCTTTGGCCTTTGTAAGACACAAAATCAGTGCAGTGATGTGGAGGCAAAGATGCTGTCACAGGGTCATCACATCACCAGGCAGAACTAAGCTTTGTCACTTTAAAAATTCAAACCTTAAGACATTTTCAGTTACTTATTTCAGGTGCACATGTAAGGAGCAATTAGGCCATTACCTTCACTTTGAGTTTTCTTCTCTGTCTCTCTAAAACATTTAATATTTTCAGAAGATATGAAAGCTTTCCAGAGACAATATGCTTGCTGTAGCCTACCATGTGTACTATGGAAATTCCAGAAAATAAGACAAAATGTGCTAATTTATAGTAAAAATGATGACATTTTGAATAATCTGTTTTTCTAACAGGAAAAAAACTGAAAATAGGGTTCAAAAAGTGTGATATTCTGCATGATCAAACACACAAACTGTATTCAATTTCACCTAACCCCTTAATTATTTTACCTCTAAGAAAAATATCTCTTATTTTCACTACTTTAAAATCATCAGGATTTAAGTGTCATAAGCAATATAATAAAAATTATACAGTACTTATCACACTATAATGTCTCATGATTTTTTACACACAATGAAATATTAAATCACAAAACATTAATGAAAAACTACTAGAAGAGATAGTTTAGCATTTTCACTGCTGAAATTTAGAATTTCCAATAACTGAGGATGACAAGATGCACAATTGAAAAGAGGAACAATAGATGACTAAAATTAGAGGCTTTAAAACTGCACTGCAGTCAGTTATTCTAACACATAGACTGTGATCTTAGGCAACTGCTCAACAAACCTTGACAAAGGAACAACCTGGTTACTCTGACACAGTGAGAGAGGGAAATATCAAAAAAATAGTTATACTGCCCAAAATTTGGTTCAGTCTCTCTTTGGTCCAGAACAGCATTACATGAAGGCAAGTAGTTTTTAAAAGGCTGTTTGTTGTTTTAAACGCCAATAATTATTTTAAAATACAGAATATAATCAGAAATATGAGTTTTAAAACCTAGTCTTATTCTCCTGGAGTGGGCACTTTTCATATGACTTAGCAAAAATTAGGTCTACAATTTACCTCCCATTCAGTATTTTAGCAATTGGATGAATATCAAGACAGTTGTGAAAAAGGAAACATGTAGAATTAAATAACTGTTCAGATATCCACTCGTTAGGTCCCACCACAAAGAAGAAATTCTTACTCTCTTGTTTACAGTTCAGTGCACAAGACCATAAATACCTGCAGCAACCAAAGATGTATGATTACAAAAAAACCCCAATTCTCATATGAATGTGGTTCATACTAAGACAGAGACCTGTAAAAGTTCTAAACCTGACTGTAGAAGAGCTAACAGATATAAGATATCCTGGCATCTTTAATACAAATCTAAGAAATTCCACTGCTATTCTTAAAGAAATTAAAATTAAGCCAGAAGATTGAAGCAGCTCAGGTGATCACCATACAGAGAAAGAAGGGGGTGGGAGCAGGAGAGAACGTGGGCACTTGCCTCCATGTGTTAAAGATCCAGGAAAGTTTAAGGAAATTCCAGCCAGGCTAAGCAGAGGGAGGGTCAGCAGGGATTTCTGCTTTGAGGAGTCAAAGTGCAGTGGAGAGTCTGAACTCCTGAGTGAAACCTGTCAGGCACAGCTTTTGGATTAAGATAAATCTTGAAGGGAGAGCATAATTTACTTCTCGGATAATTTGGGAGATAATTCTTTCATAGACACACACCCAAAATAGATAACCATGAGAGGAAAAAGAATTCCTCACCCTTCTCCCACAAACAATAACTCTGTACACAGGGAAACACACCCACACATGGCACACAAAAAACCCTACACCTCCTTCTCACATGCATTTCCACTCTCTTCAAAGCTACACTGTTCAAATGAAGAGTATTTCCTATAAATCCATGTTTAATAGAGAGGATTTAAAGTGAATCTTTCTCAGTTAAGAACCAAAAATACTCAACTTTATGGGCCATCTGGGAATGCTTCCCAAATCCAAATTTAGGGTCCAGTAACAAGTCCTACATACAGCCTTTGTGTGTGAACACTTACTCTTCCTGTGTTGAATTTCCCTGAACTGGAGCCAAAATGACTCTGCACATGGAGGGAGCTGTCTGGGGGATCAGCAGCCTGGCACAGCCAAATGCCAGAGATGGAGGGACACAACCTCTCTGCTCCACACCCTGTCTCTGTAGAGACTCTTCATCCACTCCCATGGGTGCTCATCTGGTGCAAACCTATTGGGGAGAAGGTGTTTTAAGAGCTTTCTTTAAAAAACATCAAAGCTGAAACCCTTAAGGTTTGAGGATTTGTTGAAAACCAAACTTTGGCCGCTCAAGTAAGAGCTCTTGAAAAGATAAAAAGCAATCAGTGTAGCATTTGCTTCCCATCCCAGTGCTGCACCAAGTGTCAAACGCTCCTGGAAACAAAAGCAGGAAATATTTCATTTTTCTGTTTGCATAGGAATAAAGCATCTTTGCTTCAACTTTAAAATTATTACCAAAAATCACTAGGAATAATGCAGGAGTAATTTAATTACAGGTGAAGTTATACAGAGCCCTTTTATGGAGCACCAAAATAAAGTCTTGAAAAACTGAGACCCAACCAATTTTTTTCAATTTCCTAAAGAAGAAAGTTGTTCTGAATTCTGAACATATGAAATTGTTTCTCTCTTCAATGCAACCCCCAAGTGTGTTTAATGGTTTTGTTAAATATGATTGAAAGAAAACCATGCCTGAGGGAAATGGTACTTTGCTGGATATGTATAAGGGTTGAAGCAGCTTGGTCAATGGGTGACCATAGTATATGAATCTAAAACTAATCTCAAAGAGCCTGGGGGCACCCAAAGCTAACCTAGTCAAGCAGTTATTTTTTCATTTGCTCTGAGCTAAATACACTGTCTGTTAAAGACTCCCTGTATACCTCACAGCAAGTGTTTTGTTTTTCACATATTAAAAATGAAAAATTTTAAAAAATTAGTTGCATTGTGTGCATAACAGCAAATTAAAAATAATTACATAAAAGAACAAGCAGTCTCTTAGTTGCCACTAAAACGAGAAAGTTCTGAAAATTTCTGAGAAAAAAATTTGCCATGAGACAACTTCAGAGCTTAGATCTGTCCCCCATCATCTCAGATCCACCCTCAGAACATCTGGGGTGAGTTCCCCACATGGAACCCATGGTCCATCCCAGCCTGGCTGCTGAGCTGGGCCCTCCTGTCTCAAACGAGAGGGGTGGGTGAGGGACTGCAGGGCTCCTCTTTGGAACTGCAAAATGCCACTTCAAAATATCAACCAATCTTTACAAAACTAAAGAGAACTTTGTAAAAATAATCTGTATTACTGCAAACCTTAAAAAAAGTAGGGGACTGGGGGTTTTTTTTGAGTAAAATATGGTAATGAACAAGTCCAGTTACATGTCACAGTAAAGCTGCACCAGACAGAACAACTGCTCTGTAAACAAGGGCAAGGGATGGGGTGAAAAAATCACTGGAAAATATTAAGTCCCCTGAGCACCACGGGATGTGCAATTTTCATTGTGCTTGGAGACGTACTTGTGTGGCCTTGTTGCTTCTATTGATCACTCGGGTCTTTCCTAATAGAGTTACAAGGCATTTTCAGTTGCAGGCTTGGAAACCTGGGGGAAATGGGATCCAATCATCCGGCTGCTACGTTCCTGCAAGGCCAGCTCTGTCCTGCTGCTACTGCTCTGCTGGGCTTTGAACACAATACCAGCACATCCAGGCTGTGAAGCTGAGAGCAGGGATTGTGCCAGCACAGGTTATGGATGTCTGTGAAGCAAGAACCAAGTCTGTGTGGTCATTTACAAAGTTCAGTTAATTGTTAGTTTTCTTTTTTCCTCTCCCTTTTTTTTTCCCCTTTGTTATGAAACAGCATGTCTGATTTCCAACAGGGATGTAAATGTAGAAAGTGGGGATCATTAAGAGGTATTTTATAACCCTTCTGCATCACAGTAGACATAGTTATGAATGAACAAAGAGCGCTTTTTAATGTTATGCTGAGACAGAAGATATTGGAAATACTCAAATCTCAGTGAAAATAAATGTTTCTTTAAACAAGAAACCCAAGGCACAGGCAATCTCAGGAAAAAAATGTATTTTGCGCTCTTGCATCAAAATAAAGACATTTGTGCTTCACTTATCAAATCTGCAATCAAAGATATTTAGAAAATAAGGGGAAACTTTTGCATTTGAAAATTTTCTACTAAAATTTTTACACAAACAAGCTACCTACTACAATCTATGTCTTGGAAACTGAAGCCTGTGATGAATACAATAATCTTCTCTCATGTAATATTAGTAATGGCAATTTAAGACATTGAACTGTTAAAAAAAGAAAAAAAAGTCTAGGTGAAATTCAAGGCAAAACCTAGCCAGACAAGCTGTGGAAAAATTTCAATTTATATTGACATGACATAAAGTTCATGAAGGCAACAGAATCAGGCCCATGGCTGCTCTCCCCAAGCCTTTCACAAGAATGACTCCTGGAGGCCCAGGGAGGCAGCTCAGGACTCCCACAGGAGAGAAGCGTCAGTGGGTCACAAATGTGGGAGTGGGCAGAGGGACCCTGTTAAACGAACAATTATGTTTATAGACTGCCTGATATTAAAAACAACAACAATAAAACCCAAGATATTTTCTGGCAGAGTTTCTCTGCTCAAGAACTACACATCAGTGGCCACAAGGACAAAATACAGACTCATCACTTAAGAGCAGTAAAGTGAATCTGTTCTGTTCCTACCTGCACTGTGCATCTTTCACCACGTCAGCATTACAGCTCTGAGATCAGTGGTACCCTGAAATGCTAAAACATTTCCATGTTTGAGTTCATAGTCAAAATTCCTTTACCATTACAGTGTAGACTTAAATATTGTATCATGGTCTAGAGGCCCATCCCAGGAAACAACACGCTGCAGGCAATTTTATATAAAGTGCTCTTGATTGCACCACTGTTGCTAAATGATTACACTGGCTTTGGTGAAGTTCACCAAGATGAGAGGAAACAGGGGTTCTGTGCTGTGCATTCCCCTCTGCAAGGCCTTATCTAAAGAGACTGTACAAGCAAGAGAGTGTGGGGGGAAAGAAGCAACACTCCAGACTGAAAGAGGATGAGAACACAGCCCAAAAGTACATACGAACATTGAACAGCCCAAAGGAGATGATGTGGTCCATGAAGACCTGCCCCCATAACCTCAGGAAATACAAATCAATCTGTGTTTCATCATCTGAAACTTGAACTTCTAGCTAGTAGCTGTGTGCTCTTCCCCTGCTTTCTTCAAAAACTCCTCCTTGAGCTGATTTACACTATTTGCTTCTACTGCTGACTCCGGCAGTTTGTTCCAGACTGTATTTCAACTACCCTTTGTGTAAAACTGTTCCGTCTGAATATATCGGAGTCCCTAAATTCTGCTGCACATATTGGAGTGGTTACAGGAGTAATTTTAGTGTGGCTGGCAGCTGGCCTAACTCGTGCTCTGATCTCTCCTCCCCTCCCTCGACTGAACAGTTAATACTGCACCATCAAAGTCAGGGCTGCTACAGAGAGAGGCTGCTCCAGCCAAGTGCCCAGAGGGACAGAGCCTGAACTTGTCACACACTGGCAGGACACCATGGCCAGAGCAGCCTTCCTAACCTTTAGAAGGGGACCAAAGCAGTGAAGAGCAAAGAGTAAGCAAATAGAGACTCTATGTCTTACTGTGTTAAGGAATTTGATCCTAGTCACGGACCCTTTGTCTGCTTTCCACAAACATTTCCACAGGTAACTGCTGGTGGAAGGCAAAACAAAACAAGATACTGATGCAAACAAACTGTAAAATAAAGTTGATTATAGATATTTGACAAAACTGAGCTTTATCCTTTGTTTTCCCTGCATTTTGGATGAAAGAAGGTACAAAATTTATTGGGATCTCTACTGCAGCCGTACATTGGCAATTAAGTGGCTGGAAAGAAATGAGAGAGTGAAGAGCAGCTGCAGATCTTGAATAAATTGTCAGTTGATCTTAAACAGGAAGTACAGGATTCTTAGTTTTGACTTCTGAGGATCTGTATTTTCTAAAAGATTATTATGCGCAAGTGTATTTTTTAAATCCACTTTTGTGCATGAACTAAGGTTAGGAAAGAGGCAGATAATCTATCAAGTGTGCCATAACTTTTAAATGAAGGTGACATATTTTTCCCAGTCTGAACAACTTTCATCAGGAATATTTTTGGAAATTTAGAAAATCTCTTTGATGTCAAAAAACTGTTCTCACATTCTTTTGAAGCAGACAAAAGGTCAATGTTAATTGCAATATGTTGTAAATCATATAGATTACTTTCAAGAAAATATTTAAGGGAGATATCTTATATGTGACATTCATTCTTCAGCGAGCCAGACATGGATGATGTTTAATTTATAAAGATTTAAAAGGATGGAAGTCTCTTGCAAAATACAGAATTTAATGAAATTCTTCTGTTTTGTTACCAATTTACAGATATCATCTCCTCTTATTTATGGAGAGAAGTGTATTAATCATCCTATGCAGAGTTGCAAATTCAGCAGAAACATAAATTATCAGTCCTAAACCTCAAATTCTTTCAGAGGATCCATAAAACTAAAAGTTTTGAATAGCCTAGCTAGAACAAATGGACAAGAAAAGATAATGCATCTTTTGAAACACAAACCTGCAGAGATGTTATGCTCAATTACTCTGACAAAAGATTTGGAAACCAACAATATCCCCTGTGGAATACCACTGCTAAACTGGAATGCTAAATCAAAAGCTCAAAGTTAAGCAAGAATAATATAGCATAAGCCACATTAAATGTGTGTCATCCCTAAAGCTTGAACACACTTGGATATTTATTAGATAACTATTTCTATCTTTGGGGGATGGGGGAAGGCAGGGGGGAAGAGTTCAGATGAGCAAAATATTAGTGAAAGTGCCACTCTGGATTTCACAGGGAGGAACGGTGGGGCTGGGCAGGCTGCATCCCCCACTGAAAGTCATCTGGTGACCAGCCAGAGAGCTCAAAGCTTGTTCTAGCACCCAAACACAGGTTCAAAACACAGTCCTTACTTATCTTCACAGACAACAAAAAGCCCAACTAGAACCTGAGGCAGGGAGGAGCTGCTTGGAAGGGCTTTGGAGCAAGGAGCAATAACAGCTGTGGTGGCCAACAATCAGCCACGGGGTGCACCCAAGGACTGGCAGCAAGCCACTGGGAGAAGGTGCTGCAGGGAGCTCAGCACTGCCAGGTTGCAATGGTGTGTGGAGAACAGGAGAACACACTGGTTTTATTTCCAGGGAATGCTTTCAGCCAAGTCACAGAGGCAAAGCTCCCATCTGCCCAGAGAAACAGGGGCACATCCAGCCACCTCCAGTGGGACCAGGGCAGGGCACAGCAGGGAGAGAGGCTCTGCAGGCAGCTGCTGCTCCCAACAGGGGCCAGCACCCCTGCATTGCTGTGACTTTTGGGGAGATGAGCACTCAGGACACGTCCATCCCAGCACTGAGTAAGGAGGAATGGAATGTGGGCTCTTTCCGAGGGACAGGAACGGCGCTGCCAAAAACGCGCTGAGAATACAAGTCCAATTTAGGCCAGTCAGATCTTATTATCTTCACTGACATGGCAACTCCATGATTTTGGCTGCACAGAAAAAAAGGGATCATCTTTCTGCACTACAGGCCTGACATGCAGAGCTGCTGCACACGCAGCTGGGGGAGGCAGGGGTCTGGAAGGGCCTTGGAACACAGCAGGTGGGTACTGGGAATCTTGAATTCCTGTACTAAGACATAAGTGATAGCATTACAGACAAGTAAAAAACCTAGAAAAATTTAGGTGGATTATGGAATAATTTTAGTCTACCAGTTCTGAATGTTACCCCTGAATATCCAAGGTCTGTGTCCCACGAAACAGGGGTGCTGCAGGATCAGTTCTGCTACAGTCCTTGTTCTCCAGACAGATATGCCAGTCAGCAGGGGATCACTATTCATGTGGAAAAGGATGAATTTGTTGATTGATGTTAAAAGCTGATAGAGAAGTTGAAAGGACAACAAACAAGAAGAAATACAGAGCACACAACTGTGGTTTTAAAGTTAATGGGTTTTTCCCATCAGGTAATGCTGCATATGAAATAATAATGGTGCTAACTAAAACATTAGTTACTACTTGATGATGACACTTTACATCTTTCTGTAAACCCTTTTATTGACACTAGCAGAATCTCCTGTGAATAAGGGAGAATAATGTCCTACATCAATATCTGGCATATGTAATGTGTTTATATAATCCAGCCCTCTTCACGGAATTAATTTGATCTGTCTGGTTTGGAGCATGTACTGCTGGTTACCCGTGCTCCCTGTGTGCTTTTATTTCTTGAAAATGCAGCTTGCTCTGTTTTTCTGGCATCCTGGCTGCCTATTGAATGGGGGCAAAAGCACAGACTGAATGGCAATCTACTGACAATCACTGTTGCCAAACCAGAGCTCTGTTCGTGTGGGATGCAAACAACAGCCACTCATCCTTCAATTTCTGAACACCAAAATGACAGGTAGCTCTTAGAGAAGTTTCACTTCTAAATTATTAAGTAAAAGAGAGAGAGGGGAAAAAAAAAAGACTAAGAAATTAGAGACACTTAGTGAATTACTCCAGTGAACAATATTGATTGACAAATCCAGTCCTAAAAATCAGAATTAAAATTAACTGCACTTACCACATCAGTCAGTCACATCACAGAGTCTGAAAGTCTGGCATGAAGGATGAACAAATGCTGTGAAATAAAACCCAAATGCAATTACACTATAAAAAATATTTGCCAGTTATATTTTATACAGGAGTAACACATCCTCACAAGTTTGAAAACTTTGCTTTTCCAAGCGGGAGTGAGTAATTGCTTATCTTGAAACTTTTTCAAGAAGTTCTAATGCAAGGGGTTTAGCTATCAATCAAAATCAAATTAAAAGGGTTTACGGCAAATGAATCAAAGCAATACAATTTTATTTTTCTGATGAGATTTATTTACATAGTGAGATTAAAAATGTCTCAGATTTATGCACCCTCTAGGAACATGAATTTCCCAGATTTGAAACCTTTAATGCAATAACCTTTACCCTGCTTTGAGATAAGCCTGTGTCAGCATTTATAAAGTAAGGTCTTTCTAGCTGTTTGGTCCAGTATAATAAACCACTTCCTCCTCCTGTGCTAAATGATAACTTTTATTCATTTAAGGCCTCTTTCCTTTAATCCAGCATATCCATACAATTTTCCTCCTTTACCTCTATATCTAGAGAAATTCCCGGAAACTTTCCTAAGAGATTCCTCTAAGATAAACAAGAATACATCTCTAGAAACACTTAGAGGACTAAAAGGCCTGTCTGTAGTAAAATCAGTGGTAGCACTGCCCAGGATTACACTGGAGACTCAAAAGACCCACAGCTTTACTCTGCTGCTGGACCATCAGGTGCATGCTTTCAAGGAAGAGTGCTGTACCAAAGGACAAATTTGTGATGCTCATACACACGTGGAGGAGCAAATGCACAGAGAATCACATTTTCTTTGCTGGTTTCTGTCATCAAGACCATCTTTGCAGATTTAATTATTGGACATGCCAAAATATCAATCCTAAATAGCCATCTCATTTACTGCCTACCTTTCAATTAACTTCATTTTTTCCAGACTTTGGCCCTAAAACATTGTCAGTTTTCTCTTAAGAGTAACCATGGAAGTTTTATTTCTTACCAGATTTCAAACACACTTATTTGTTGCTCTTTCTTCTTCTTTTTATAAAGTGCACTATGGATAAGAAACAAAGACACCAAATACAGCTAGGTTAGAGTACTACAGAAAGGGCTTGTGATATTTTCCAGAAATTTTTAAAAGTGTACAGTTATCCAGAACTGGGAAGCTGCTGAGCTGTGCCCAGTGTCCTTCTACAAATAAAATAGGTGTCCAAGACACAGAAAAATCACGTTATTCTTCATGGTGCATCTTAAGCACTGTGGCAGTTTCCCTGTGAAAACCTGAGGAGAGGAATTATTGTCAGGGCAGGGAAGGGACATGCTCAGTTAGTTAACAAACAAGGCACACTTCCTTCGTTAGGCCATGCCACACATGGATACCTGCTTCCTGCATCTCCATAATCACAGTGACAAGGAGCAGGACTTCTTCTGCTTGCTATGAGGCTTTCTGGATCACTGGAGATGATTTTCAGAGCCTTGCTGCATAGATCCTGCCAATTTGTGTTCAGGCTCTTCTACAGGCTGGAACAAGCAGCTGAACAAGCACCTGGCATAGAAGATGAGTCTGAGTGCCCAGGCTGCACAGCACCCATGGCAAAGGGGAAATAATCAACAACCAGAGTGTGAGTGCCCAGGCTGCACAGCACCCACAGCAAAGTACAAATAATCAGTAATCAGAGTCTAGGTGCCCAGGCTGCACAGCACCCATGGCAAAGAGCAAATAATCAATAACCATAGTCCAAATGCCCAGGCTGCCCAGCCAAGTGCAAATAATGAATATCCAAATTCCCTATAATTTACCATTGTTCTAAACAAGTAAGTCAAGTAACCAACACAGCTGACCTAAAAGTGGCCAGGAAAGAGCTGTGTTTGTTAAAAACTTGTCCCAGGTTTATTCTTTGATCCTTTGTTTAATCTTCTTGCTCATCCCATTTTGCTCCCTCTCACACAAATCAAGTTCTTGTGATATGCAAAAAAAAAAAGGGGTTGTGTAAGACAGGTGCTGATTACAGCCTCAGGCAGCTGCCCAGGTGTGGCATTTGGGCCATGTCCTGTTCCCATTGAGCCTTTTCCTCCAGAGCAATGGGAATACCAGGGACAACCAGCAGCAGCACAGGCTCTCAGGTGCTGTTTTCCTCTGCACTCCCAATGTCATGGCCCTGGGCTCGTTCAGAACTGATGAGCTGTGCACAAATGTCACACGTGCCACATATGCCCTGCAAATCTGCTGCTCTTGGGTGGGGACAGCGCAGATCCACCAGCTCAGGACTCTGCATCCAAGGATGAACAAAAGGCTGGTGTTTCCAGTGTATCCTGGCTTTTGAAAATGCTGGTGAGCTGTCCTCGGCATACCACACTTTACAGGAGTTTTGGGGGAACCTGTGTATGAAACAATGGATCTGATGAATGAAGTTCTTATGCCACTGGTGAGGGGAGAGAGGGTGTGGCAATATCCCTAGATCAAAAAAACATAAATAGCCTACTTAGCAATAAAGGTTGACCACTACAGTCCAAATAATTCAATTTAAAATACTGCAAATCTACTCCTGCAGCATATAATATCATCATGAGTGCGTCTATTCTAACCCACTGATGACCTCAGGGAGTTTCCAAGAATATTACTTCTATTTTCTGTCCTTTCATTCCTAATGTATACAGGCAGACTTAGCTCTGTCTGCAACAAGAGAAGCCATTATGTTTTAAGAAAAAAAAAAGACCACTCCCATTATCTGAATGCCAAATTCCATATATTCAGTTTACCAATATTCCACACCAGCCTTTCAGATCGGTGAAATGAGATGGGCTCAGATCTCTAAAATCACCAGGACAGAAGCAACATTTTTGTCAACTGCAACATGAAACCATAGCAAGAAAAACACAGCTGACATTCTAAAATATGAAAAACTGCCATTATATTTAAGGTGTTTCTAAGAAAGGATATTGCATTTATTCTTATGAATAAATTCACAGATTTACTATACATCAGACATTAGGCTTTATTTTTCTGTATAAAATAAATATAGCAGGAGTATAAGATTATGACTTCACTATTATTTTGTAAAACCATTTAATTTAAACAGAGATGCCTATTCACCTGATATCATAAAACAGAACCATCAAATTATTGTACAGCACAAGCACATTGTACATGAAGACAACATAGGTAGACTTTCATGTGAAACTGCTGGGTTTTATCACTGTTTAATGATTTGTTGCACTATTTATAGGATAAACAATAAATCTAACATGATTCATCATATTAGCCAATAAATCATGAGACAAATCATTAGGCAGAGTGATAAAATCAAGTGTTTTAGAAATAAGTTAATCTATGATGCCAATGCCTAATCTAAATGTTGCTTAAAAACCCTATTTACTAATCATTTTTACATAAAGAAAGACTGATGATTATGTAGATTAAATGTGTACTTATTCCTATAATCACATGTTCTGTGCTGGTCTGTTTAGAAAGGAAAAAAAAAGATTAAAAACATTCACTGAAAAAAAAAAGTAGCATCATTTTGATTGTATTTGTATATTTATGAAGGGCTTTCTGCATCACTTTTGAGTCTGCCTTCGATTTTGGAGAAGAAATGGTTAATTAAAACATGCTGCAAGGTTGCTGGACAGATATTATCTTCAGTTCTGAATTCCATAATATCCTAATTAACAATTTCATTAGGATGTGATGGCTGGTTCTAAAGCTTCTTCATTCTTCAGCCTGAATATAACCCTGTAGACTTTCTCATTTGTGACAACTGTGTTTATAGCTTCTCTACCCATGGAGCTTCGTGGCACTTTGAATTATGCTCAAGAGTATATGGGCATCACGTCACATTTGTGTGCCTGATATCATACGTGACTCGCTGCGCTCCAGCCAGGGTCCTTAATGTACATTCTACAGATGGACTACCCTCTGAATGCTTAGCCAGATATTAAGTTAAATCTTTTTGGAGTCAAGCTTGTTTCACATCAGTTATACAAACATATTGGTTCCTTTAAAAGGACAAATGCACCGAGAATAAGACAGGGAATCTAGGTCGGAAATCCAGGAAAATCATTTTAAATTTCAGTTTAGCCTTTAAATTTGAAAATCTCTTCTGTGGGAATTATTGTTATCTGTGGAGGGCTTTTTTTCATTTACTTAATCCCAAAGAGAAGTAGCTGAGCAATATTTATCAAGAAGTAGATAAGCAGCATAGTTGGCTTAACATGAAAGAAACAAACAGCAAGGCAACCTCCTTCCCTCTCACTTTTTATTTCGTATTAAAATGCAACAAACCTGAAAATATAGTGACAAATCAACATAATATTTCTAGTTCAGGATTTTTCCTAAAAAATAAAAAAAAAAATTAAAAGTTAACATTTTCTTACCAGTGCTGTCTATCTAGTTATCACATTGGGACTATGTCATACCTACTGTACCTTCTCAATAAGCCTAATCTTGAGAGCAAGGTATATTCTTCTAACTGAAAGAATATGTTTGAGTTTTTAAAAAAAGCGTCTGTAGTTAGAGCTGTGACCGACCAAGTGTTTACTTGTCACACGGAGTGGAGGAACAAACCCCTCCAGCTCGCCAGGTACACTGGGGAAGGGAGAGGAAGGGAAGAGGGGGGCAGGCCTGGCCCTGGGAGAGGGGGGCTCTGTCACAGAGGCTGAAGGGAGCAGAGGGGATACTGTTGGATTTGTTGTTTTCTCACTTTTTATCTCAATCCATGCAGCATGTTTTGTAGAAATGTCTGAGACACGACTGGAGAAGTGAGAGCAATTTGATGCTTTGTGCAGTATAGGTGGGGATGGTTTGTTTGTGTCTCTGTTTGGTTTATAATGTGCAGAGACTCCATACACAGAAAAAAATGCAATAACCAGGAGCATGCCAGAATCATATGCCTGCAGTTCCTTGTTATTCTTTTAGAACCTGCTTATCTTTGGCTTCACTTTTTCCTGATGACATTTAAGGTCGGATTTTTAAAGGCACTTAGATGCCTCATTTTATTGAAATCAATGGGAGCTAGGTGCTTAAACACCTTTGAAGAACTAGCCCTTTAATGTTTATTAACAATGCCTCAGATGAGGGTACATCCCAGAAAACATAATAATTGCCTTTCTTTATTAACTGTGTTGTGTCAAGATAAGATAGAATCAAGTCCTCAGACTCATCTCCTCTCAATGATTTCCTAAATGAGATCAGTTCCCACTTACATTCTGAATGACCAAGGGTGACTAAATCAGAGCAATGAAGTATGCTTACGTCCTTGAAACTCAAATCATCTTGCAGACACTTCTCCCTGTGTTGCTGATTCACTTATTATCAAGTCTTAAAATGTTCGTTCTTTTTCTCCAACACTCAGCTGTTACCATTTTGACTTCAAGATAATACCCCCTTTTTCTCTTTAGGTAAAAATGAAAGTTATTTTCCCTTGGGAGCTTAAGCTCTCACATGTGAACAGTGGAATTAAAGATAAAACAGACTTATTTGTATTTTTGTCCTCATAATTTTAGTCTGGTGGACTCACATATCCGTTGTTCATCAGTGCAAGGAACAAAGCAGAGAGATCTCTAAATCAGCCATGAAGATACATCTCACATCTTTGGATAGGAAAATTTAAAAGTCAGGACCAAAGCATTTCTAAGAGAGGCTTTTGGATGACTGATAAGGGAGAAGTAGGGAAGAGAAAGGAAAGGACTCTTTTCCTGACATTGTCAGGAGAAGATTCCTCTTCTCAACAACTGGAATGAGCTTTGGTGAAGCCCTGAGCTGAACTTCCCAAGGCTCAAGCAAGGACACTCCAGCATTTCCCCTGGTTCCTCTAAAGGCAGATTTCCATCAGAGCTCATTTCTACCTTCTGCTTAGCTATGGGTACCCCTGGACACCATTCCTGGTGGGAACCTCCCTCCATTTTTGTCTCCTACAAGCACAGTAGTCACCTATCATCTCTAGAAAATCTCTCCTGAGGGTTAGGTACCTCATGTACCAACCAAGAGGTGCCCAAGCTTTCATGACGCAGTCATACCTTTGCCTTTAAAGTCATTCAAATCTATTTTTGGTGCTTCTTTTTGTGATTCTCTCTTTCACTGCTATCTCTTTATTTTACTGTCCCTGTTTAATCCCCCCATAGTGAGAGACCAGCTGATCAGCACCCTGGGCAGGGAGCAGGGGGTGTTAGTGCACCATGGGATGTATTGAAAGCATCTGCCAAAATGGTGAAAGGTTTGAGTGCAGGCTTAACTGCAAGAGACCCTCCCAGCTTCTCACACTATTTCCCTCTAATCACCAAAACAACAGTGAAAAAAATCAAACCAACCAACCCTCACACATTTCAGGAGTTCTTTATGTTTGTTTTTCACCTAATTTTCTTTTCTCTTTGCCAATCATCAGAAGATTTCTTGGAAGTCTTAGCCTGCACCTGAGATACTTGAAACACCTGAAACACTATTTTTTAATCTGTCCAGAACTGCCAGGGAGAAGACTGGCTTTATGTTGTGTTTCTGCAGAAGCAGGTGACTCCTGGCCACACCACCTCTCCAGGGTAACTGCTTCTAAAGCCTACTAAATCAATGTTAACACTCTACTGTTTAATAACAGCATAAAGCACAGCCTTGCATGGATTTAATTAGAGCCATGCAATCGACACAGGGTGCACAGAACAGTGCTGCATTGAAAGAAAACCACTCATTAGCTCAATAAATTCAACACTGACTGGACAGGCGCTTCTTAAAAATTAAATTTTTGAGGTATGATCAGTGAAACTACCCCAACAGTCATTCACAGATAGAATTGTAATATTTCAAGTACCTCCCCTACCTACAACATCTGTTGATGTCAATAGACACCCTGTGTCCATTTATGTGCAGGGCCAGGGCTGTTTCATACATCAGCACTGATATGCTTTTTCCTTTCACTAGTCAACCCAGATGTTTTCAAAGTGATAATCAGGTCATGTGCAAACTGCATGGCTAAAAAACTGAGTAGTGAAACTGTATTCCTGTAAGTTCTTTGTATATCTGTGGTTTAGAGTCAGGGTTTAATAGGTTCCTATCTAAGACATCCAAAATTATTTCTAAAGTAGTAATGCAAAAACATTTTACAGTGAATGACTTTTTAAAACATATTTTAAACAGAAACACATCACCATATTTTCTGTGGGCTTGGAAGCTTATGTTAAGTTTCCAAATAAGTCAATTCTATAAAGATAACATCTTTTCTTAAAAAAAAAAAAGTGTTGCAAGCTAATACTGCACATAACAAATAAGCTTTAATTAAAATTTAAATTGAAATCTGTATTGGCTAATCACTCCTGAACAGGAAATATTTTAAGACAACATTTCGAAAGCTCTCTGGTCAAATGTTTCGGTGCTCAGTACCTATAATTAGGGTAAAAATGTCAAATTTTTCTGTTCACCAAAGTCTAAGTGAGATTTACTAAAGTGCTTGATGTCCATCTGTTCCTACTGTGACATTTACAGCTGAATTGCTGCACAAGCTCAGCACCCAAAATGCTGAAGTCCTCTGGGAATCTGGATGTGTTTTGACAAGCAGCATTTGAGCCCAGGTAGGATCTCTGCTTGTTAAAATCTAGTTCCAGCTGCAGAGGATGGGCCATGCTGCAAATCTGTCCTGTAACCATTAGCATCACAGTGCCACTTGCCTTTTCTTTTACACAGATTTTCTGAGGCGTGTTGGAGTGCACGTAATAACTTGCATTAGTATAAAAATTGCATTTTTTTCCACACACAACTAATTTCCTGATTACCTAGCTACATATGCAAGCATCCTACACGCAGAGACACTCAAATCACTTAGGCCACAGGTGAAAGGCAGCTCCAGATGAGGAGTGAGTGAAACCCCCCTGAGAGATCAGTGTCCAGTCAGATCTGCTGACCCATGAGCCTGTTCATTACCAATGGAGGTAAATAGCTGTAAGATTATTAACAGTGAGACCTCAGGCAGCCATAAAGCTCTGCCTAAGGTGATTTGAGATATCACCCTATACTTTTAACTCATTATAAATAAATCAATAAAAGCCAAAGTAAGCAAAGTGAATACATATCATATTTAAATCTAATTATAGGTTAGTTTTGTACAGATCTCTAGTAGTCGTCAGTAGGAATAATTTCATCTTCCAGTCATATCTCCCTGCACATACCAATACTACATACTACTGAAGGCATGCAGCTGATTTCCAAAATGGTCTCTCAGAGAAAATGACTCTTTTTATTGTGTTTTTATGGTATTTTGATTCATATTTTATAATAAAGTAACTTCTAAAGTTCCCCAAATGCATCATTTTTTCTATGTTTTCCCAAGGACAAAAAAACATGTGTATGGTCTTTAAAAAAATAAAAAATCTTTTTGTAAGGCAACATTTATATTTTCTATTGAAAACGCGCTACTGAAATAAAGTGGTTTATGTTAATATATTAAAAAAAAAAAAAAGCTGTCAAAACCTGCATGAGTTGTTCAAGCACTAGAAATGAAAACCAGCAACAATGAAGATGTGCTGCCTTCATGTTTGGCCACGTGCCACAACTCTAAAGAGGAGCCCATCTAGAACATGCACCACATTACCCTGTTGAGCGAGCTATTGGCGCTTTATTTTCCCCCCTAAAGTAAAACATTTTTGACAAGCAACTCATCTATAGCCATTTCACACAGCTTTTCTTTCATTTGCATTCTCATTAGACAGATGAGATTATATAAAAGCGAGCGTGGAAGTGCTCACCACGGAGTGCAAACAGGGAACCCCGCATCCGAGGTGATAATCCAAACCGAGCTGACAGCAGAGAGGATGCGAGATCCATGATTGGCAATTTAAGCAACACCAAGTGAAATGTGAGCAGCAACATCACATCACAAATCATTGAAACAAAGGGACTCAACCTTTTTCAGGTTAACTTAATAGGGGCTGGACAAAACAAGAATGGACACTTTATAGGAAAAGAAATAAAAGGAGGATGTTTCTAAACACTTTAACCATTCTGGGAATAATATTGGGAGAAAATAATGCTTTAGCTATGAAGAAACAATATATTTTGGCTCATCCCAATGCTTTGATTTTATTGCTAGAAAATCTCCAGGTTTTGCAAGCACACGATGCCAAGTTTTAAACATATTGTAATAGAGTCAATTTTCAACCCAGTTCCAGAGAGCCACAAACACAGAAGTCATTAACAAATAATGGGCT